>NW_009732924.1:0-3974 GCF_000703405.1 Apaloderma vittatum | reverse complement strand
CCCTGCCACACTCCTGCCTGGGGTGTTTGCAGACGCTGGGCTCAGCCGGAGCTGTATGTGTTGCAGGGCTTGTCAGAAAACACACTGGCCAGACCACAAGGCTTTGTGCCGCCCCGAGAACATCGGTTTCCCCTTCCTCATCAGCGTGCCCGAGTCCCGCCTCACTTACGCTCGCCTGGCCCAGCTGCTGGAGGGCTACGCAAGGTGAGGGTCTGGGGAAGGAGGGCGCCTCTGCTCCAGAGCTGAACTGGGCCTGGTGCCTAGCCAGCTCTGACTGCCACCTTCTTGCCCAGGTACTCAGTCAGCGTGTTCCAGCCTCCATTCCAGCTGGGCCGGATGTCACCGGAGCAGGGGCTGCAGCCTCTGCTCCCGGACAAGCTGGAGCCTCTGGCCAAGAGCAGCTGTGCAGCAGCCACCTCTGCCCCTGAGCTGGGGGATGGGAACAGGGCTTCCAACCTCCTGCAGGAGCCCCCGCTCTCGCCAGCTGTGCCTGAGCTGCACCCAGAGGTGGGGGACATGGGCAGTGTCCGCAGCAAGGTCCAAGCAGCTAGGAGTTCCCTGCTGAGCTTGGATTCGGGCTTCTCTGAGCACATGGAGTCGCAGGGCGACAGCTGTTGCGAGAAGGAACCGTCCTATGAGAGAGCCCTCAAGCCAGAAGGTAAGAGGTGCTGTGTCAGTGCCAGGAGCCTGGGCAGTCCTGAGACAAAACGGGAGCAATCCTTCCTCCTTGGGGTGATCTTCTACCACAGCATCTGTTCTGCCCTCATGAGCTTGGCCCAGAGACTCTCAGGGGGACACAAATGAGGCCCTGGGAGTTGTGTTCTTTTGGCAATGCTGCCCCACCTGAAATGCCTGCCCGCCCACGCTCTGCCCTGCCCTGTCAGGGCCTGTGGGGCAGAGCAGAGACCTGGCTCGGGAACAAGCTGGAGCGTTGCATTGTTGTGGGAGGGGTGGGAAGACAGGGGCTGACAGAAGCCTCTGAGTCCCGTGGGAGGGCCGAGGCCTGCGCGCGCCCGGGGCTGTGAGCGCAGCGCTTCCCTCTCGCTCTGACTCAGCTGCACGGGAGCAGCCTCTTGCGCTTGGCTGCCTGGCTGTCACGTTTCCAGACACTCGTCTCAGGATGGCAGCAATGTGCAGCGAAGGGGCAAGACAGGCAGAGGAGCACAGCTTGCCAGGGGCAGGCGCCTGCTAAAAATAGTCAAGGACATGGGGCACGTGGTTGTGTCCCTGCAAGGCCTATAGCATGTGAGGTGGGGGTGGGGGCACTGCAAATTCTTGGCCCCCACGCAGGGCAGGCAGGCAGTGCCACCATGGATCTGTCCCTGCTTGTCCACAGCTGCCATCCCTGGGTACCAACACACTCCAGACTCGCTGAGTGCTCGCGCCACGCAGTTCTACATCAACAAGATAGACGCTGCCAACCGAGAGCACAAGCTGGAAGATAAAGGTGAGACCAGAGCACCAGGAAGCACCACCTTCATCCCTTGTGACCTCTGGCAGGGTGATGGCTCTGCCTGGCACAAGGTGAACCCAAATGTGACAGTGATCCCAGACTGGAAAGTGAAGGTGCAGGGGAGGGCAGGGCTCTGCTGTGCAGAGCTGCTGCCTGGATCCTCTTCTCAGACATAACGTTCCTGCTCTCAGCAAACAGATCAATTCCCTTCAACCTCCTGCATCCACAGAGAGTCTGTGATCTCTGGGTCACCTCTTGTCTGAATAGGAATCCAGCATCCAGTGCTGGTTAGGCCAAGAAGGACTGTGCCAGCCTTGTGCTCTCTGGTTGGGGAGCTCTGCTGCCCTGGAGTGGTGAACCTGGCTGTGGGGCACTTGCCCCTGCCTGGGAGCGCTGTGTGATTGCCATAGCAAGCCAGGATGGACGAGAATGTGCCTAGACCCAGCAAGGTGGCCTGGTCGAGCCTGGTAGGGGCAAGTGTGTGAGGTGTGCACCCCTTTGCAGGTGACGCCCCCCTGGAGCTGACAGACGACTGCTCCCTCGCCCTGGTGTGGAAGAACAACGAGCGCCTCAAGGAGTTTGTGTTGGTGGAATCCAAGGAGCTGGAGTGCGTGGAGGACCCAGGCTCAGCCAGCGAAGCAGCCCGGGCTGGCCACTTCACCCTGGAGCAGTGCCTCAATCTCTTCACCAAGCCTGAAGTCCTGGCGCCAGAGGAAGCGTGGTGAGGAAGGCGACAGGGTGGGTTACAGCCCATGGCCCCAGACAGCAGTGGAGGTTTCCCAGGAGCTGCTGGGCCTGCACAGTGTCTTCTGGCAGCCAGGAGCATGGAGCTGGGCTTCTCTGGGCACTGGGGAGGCAGGCCATAAGCCAGCAGGGAGCAATGCCAGCTCTCCGCAGGACTGAGCTGGCCTGCCTCTGACAGGGGAGGCCGAGACCTCCTGCAACCCCTCTGCCAGCCCCACATGAGGGGTCCTTGGGGCTGGGCTGCAAAACTCAAGGCTCTCCCCATGCCACTAACGAGCGTGCACTTCCCCCAGGTACTGCCCCAAGTGCAAGCAGCACCGCGAGGCCTCCAAGCAGCTGATGCTGTGGCGGCTGCCCAACGTCCTCATCATCCAGCTGAAGCGCTTCTCCTTCCGCAGCTTTATTTGGAGGGACAAGATCAACGACATGGTGGATTTCCCCGTGCGGTGAGAGCTGAGGGGGATGAAGTGCCTGGGTTGGGGCTGCCGGTGCTGCTCTGCAGCCTGGCCTCTCCCTGTCAAACTGACCACCCCTGACCATCCCCATGTCTCTTCCCTAGGAGCTTGGACCTGAGCAAGTTCTGCATCGGCCGGAAGGGTGAGCAGCAGCTACCCATGTATGACCTGTACGCTGTGATCAACCACTACGGAGGCATGATTGGGGGACACTACACAGCGTATGCCCGCCTGCCCAATGACAAAAACAGCCAGCGCAGTGACGTGGGTGAGGATCTGCGGGCCTTGCTGCCGCTCTCCCCTGCAGCTGTGGCCTGTCTGCTTGCTTAACCCTTCTCTCCTCTCAGGCTGGAGGCTCTTTGATGACAGCACTGTCACTACGGTGGACGAGAGCCAGGTGGTAACCAGATACGCGTACGTCCTCTTCTACCGCCGGAGGAACTCTCCTGTGGAGAGACCCCTGCCAGGGCACCCCCCAGACCACCGAGCCGAGCGCACCCCTTCTGCCGAAGCAGCTGCCAGCCAGGTGAGAGCTTGCGACCCTTTCAGTACTATTGAAGTTACCAAGCCTTGAAACATGCCCAGGTGCCCACGCGCAGAGCCCGTCTCTGCCAGTACCCACGGAGCCTGGCACAGCTGCGGTGCCTGCTCCTCTCTGACACCAAAGAGCTTGTGCCAGCTTGGTGTTGGAGTGTCTTTCCCTCTTCTCTCTGTGAGCTTGGGATGGTCCCTGCCCTGAGGGACCACAGGAGAGCTGGTTCCTGTCACCTAGGTGGGAATGCTAGTGGGAGGGTACCGGTGGAGGCCCAGCCTTGCTGGGGTCCGTGCTGGAGGAAGGCTTCGAGCGGTGCTGGAGCTGGCTGTGCCACAGAGTGGTGAGAACCTGCCCTCCGCAGCAGTTCTCGAGGCAGGGTGGGGGACGCTTTCTCCTGGGGCCCAGCTTGGGGCCAAGCTAGGTGCAAAAAAGGCAAATGCCAGCGCTGAGCTAGAGGCCTGGCAGCCTCCGCAGGGTGCTGAAGAGAAGCCTGCCAGAGCGAGCTCTGCTGCCAGGCTGCCCGGGAGGGAGGGGTGGGCCGGCCAAATGGGTGCTTTCGGCATGCACTGCCGGGGAGCAGCAGGGCTGATCTTTGCGTGAACGTCAGATGTGAAGGTCCAGGCTGGGGTGCAGCGCAGACCCCTCGCCCTGCGTCGCTGTACTGCAGCCCTTCCCTCTGTGCTGAGCGCCTCCGTGCGGTCCAAGGACCACGTGTGTGCCCTTGGGGCCCTTCTGGCCTGGCCCCTTGGCCCGCTGCTGGTCTGGCGTCCCGGCTCTGCCCTCTCAG
>NW_009732923.1:665-949 GCF_000703405.1 Apaloderma vittatum | reverse complement strand
AGAGAGACCCAAAAAATGAATGCGTTTAAACGGGAAGCCTAGCAGAGCAATGTTTCCGAAAGGGGGATCTGCGCGAATGTCTGTATATAGTGAACTTTGACACTACTATTGAAACTGACACGTTTCTATGGAGATCGCTGCCTTATATGGAGCTCGTGTCAAGGAGCCAAGAGAAGGGCTGCTGGCAACTGATAATCAAAGGCGACTGACTGGTCAGAGCCCTGAACTGGGGGGAGAGAAAATGGGAGGCTAAGGTTAGCCAAGCCTCCTTCACACCATTGGTT
>NW_009732923.1:0-609 GCF_000703405.1 Apaloderma vittatum | reverse complement strand
GATGGAGAAGGGAGGGGAGGAGAGAGAGGGGGAACGAGGGAGGGAGGGTAGAGGAAGGGAGGGAAGGAGAGGGGATTCTTCTGACAAGCACAATTTACACTGAGATCGCCCTGCGCTGCTATTTACTTTGAGACCTGATTAGTATGGGTCGTCTACGGTCTCTCTCCGCCCTCCCCCCCAGCACACACATCGACAGAGGAGGATGCATTGCAATAGCCAGAAAGGGGAAATTAGAAGGGGACGATGCGGGCTCCCCATGAAAAGTTGGTGTGTGTGGTTTTTATATGTATCTTCTTTTTTAAATTTTTTCCCCCCCTCCACGTCTGAAATTGGAATTTCTCGCTCCCTTTCCAATCGCAAAGGCCACACCAGGGGTTTTAATGATGGAGAAAAAACCCCACGCTTCGTGCACAGAGGACCAGGAGTGGGTGTACGAGCACCCTTGCACACACACACACAGATCCACGCACACATTTGCATCCCCACACGCTCCCATTCCACTCTGGGCTATTTTTGCGGCCCGTCCCTCAACCCTCATTGCTCACCTAATACGTCCATCTTCCTCTCACTTCCCCGCGTGGGAAATCACCCCCTTCCCCTTCTTTAATT
>NW_009732922.1:0-12368 GCF_000703405.1 Apaloderma vittatum | reverse complement strand
GGTTTCTCCTGCATCTTCTCTTTTCCCAGCCTGGTCATTTCCTGTGGAGAGGAGCTGGCTGAACGCTGGAGTGACAGGGTGTCATTGTCCTACTGCCATCTTTGTGGAAGTTCTCTGGATCTTGTGGCTATGTTAGATAGGGCTTGGGCATCCTCAGGCCACTTGGGCAGTTGTGGCAGCAATGCGTCTGGACACTGTACATCATCCCTGCCACCATTGCATGTTGCATGGTAGTCCTAGTGCTCCCCGAGTGTGTTTATAACCCCAGAAATGCAATCACCCTACCAAGGTCTGGCCACGCTTGGGGCACTCCGGGAGACAGGGCTCATGCTGGAGGGTATCACACCAAGCCAGCATATACCCTTTCTGCACTAACTTGGCTGCTCTTCAGTAGAGAGGCTGTGGTGGGAGGTGAAGGAAGCTTCTTTTTGGCCCATGCCCATCTGAAATCTCCTGACACCTGGTTGAGGCTGTGCAGGAGCCTCAGTCTGTGCTGTGCTGGTTGCAGGGCAGGAGCTGGTGCCTCAGCAGGACAGGATGCCCATGGTTATGGCAGTAGCACTGGTCATTGTACTCCTGGCACTGGGGATTTTGCTGCTCTTTGTGCTCTTCAGGTCAGTACCTGCTTCACCTCTCCTGCTCTCTTTGAGACATCCAGCACCATGCAGTGCCAGAGAGTGTCCAAGTGGACCCTGAGACAAGGAAATGTGGGAGGCAGGGCTGTTACATGGGCAACAGCCTCTCCTCTGTCTCTCTTTTCTGCTGGTCTGTGGGCCTTATTTCCTGTTTTGCAGGCGAAAGAACGGCATTTCAAAAACCTTGGAGAACAACAGCACTATTCCCCTACGAGCATGTCACGGAGGTGCAGTATGAGCAGATGCCCTCGCATTCCTTGTCTGGACAGGCTGTCTGCTAAAAGCACATGTGGGGTGCTTGCAGGCTGTGAACACGAGATCTGAGCTGGCTGGCATGGGGAAAGAGACACCTCCCAGGAGAAAGGGACCTGTTTGAGGAAGGACAATCTAGGGTTTGGTGGGGTCCTGAGCACCTCAATGCCAGATCAGTTCCAGCTGTAGAGCTTCAAGGCCAGCTTGGAGCTTAGGCACATACTAAACTCCTGGTCTCCATAGGTGCGTACAAACTGAACACACAGATCCCAGTGGAGGAACTGCTGGATACTCTAAAGAGTTTTAAGAGAGAAGAAATAGAGGCAGAGCAAACAGAGGATGAATCAGTCTACAGGCATGGCGCTGGGCGTCTGAGAGAGTATCAGGTCTGGCTGAGCTTTTCTTTTCCACCTGGCTACACTTTCCACCCAGCCCTCACCCCTTCCTTGAGCATGATGCAGTTGGCATCAGTCAACCCCAGAACATGTGCAAATGATGAGTGGGCTTTTCTTCTTCTGCAGCGACTGTCCTCCACTTTGTTGCATCCCTGTGACGCTGGCAAGGAGCTCTGTAATCAGAGCAAGAACCGCTACAAGAGCGTCCTCCCATGTAAGCAGAACCACAGAATCACAGAATCACAGAATCACAGACTCACAGAATCACAGAATCACAGAACGTTAAGGGTTGGAACAGACCTCAAAAGATCATCTAAGCAGAGCTCTCCAGCAGTTGGGACAGGCACTTGGAGGTGGATAGGCAGTACAGATTGCTGGGCTGGTGCAGGTGCCCCTCCAGCTCTTCTGCAATACTGACCTCCTCATCCCATCCTCTGTGGCCACTGAAACACAGGAGGATTTTCCAAAATAATTATGTTGGCTGTTCTATATCCAGTTGGAGGATCCTTGTTCCGCTCCTCATATCTCCCCACAAGCGTATGCATTCATCATGTTCCTGTTGCTGTTGTTAGATGTTGCTGAACGCTGCCAGGCCCCATCTAGAGGTGGCTATCTGTGGGAGAGCAGAGGGAGTGACCCACTTTCTACCAAAACTTAAAACTCTTTTGGGCCTCACATAGTATGGACATTTGGCCATTGCATTAGCAGTCTTCCCCAAGAACACACTGCGTTTCCTGCTCTGCAGTATCACATTTTATCTCATTAGCTGTTCTTTACCCCTGAACACCTCCTGAAGCCTGAAGTGTTACCGAGAAGGGAGCACACAGTCCCAGACTTTACTAAATTACATCCCTACTCCTTAAACAGTGACTTCGTTTTTGCCCCAAAGAGACAGTCCACTGACTCTCACCTTCCTTCTCTTTCAGACGATCACTGCCGTGTGGTGCTGCAGCCCTCTGACACGGGAAATGACTACATCAATGCCAGCTACGTGGATGTAGGTAGAGAGGAATTGCTGCTCTGGACAGGGTAGAGGCATCTGGGTGGAATAGGAGGGGTGTGTGGCTGTGCTGGGTGAGGACAGTCCTGCTCACATGAGTGGCCACAAGATCTGGCACTTGCTGCCCTGAAGTGCTGGCAGATCTTGGGATGTCACTTTCCTTGTGTCCTCTCTGAGCTGCCTGGAGTACTCCAGGTTTGTGCGCAGTTCACAGCTCTAAAAAAAGAGACCCGTGTGAGGGGACAGGAGCTGAGATGTAGCCCCTGGGTACCCACCCTCCCTGCTGCTCAGGAGCGGTGCTGTGCTAAAGGCTCTGGGCTCCGGTGCCTGTGGGGCTGGGTCTTTTATTTTATTCCCTGTTAAAAGTTTAACTCGTGATCAGAGCTGTTTGAACCTCTCTCCCACAGAGCTACTGGAGTCCACGTTTCTTCATTGCAGCTCAAGGTGGGTGCTCCCAGCCTTCATTCTCAGGAGATGCCAGTCGCTGCCCCGA
This sequence comes from Apaloderma vittatum, assembly GCF_000703405.1. Classification (NCBI taxonomy): domain Eukaryota; kingdom Metazoa; phylum Chordata; class Aves; order Trogoniformes; family Trogonidae; genus Apaloderma; species Apaloderma vittatum. The sequence continues at coordinate 9,593 of NW_009732922.1, read as the reverse complement.
GCACTTTGGGGAGTTAGTAACTGGGACAGCAGCCTATAAGCTGTTAATGGCTCAGTCCAAGGCCCTGTACTTGCTGGCTGTCTGTCCCAGACAGTGTTTATGGCTGCTGCAGAGCACTGAAGTCCTCAGTGACAGCTTGGCAGTGGCTAGCTGTAGCTGGTCCCTGCACTTCACTAGCTGAGGACATGTTCCTTCCACCCACAAGCCTGGCTTGTTCCCTTTGTTGACTGGTGTGACAAGGACACACCTGCAAACACCTAACACATCTGTGCCCAGTGCACCTGGACACAAGCTCCTTCCAAAGGCGCAAAGCAGGGATGGGTTTTTCTGCTCTGTGCGGTGTCTGGTGAGGAGGTCTCAGGCTACTTACAAAGATGTAGAAATGCTTTTCAGGAAACAAAACCCTGAATGTAAGAGCAGCTCCCAGTCATCTCAACAGTCTGGATGGGGAAGCCCCTGAAGCAGCAGTGAATCCCTGATGTATCCTGCCCTTCCTCTTTCTTGTCCCAGTTTCTAACATGATTGATGAAATCAAGGTGCCCAGCACCCCCTGCAAGATGCTGCTGTGCCCAGGCTGTGCAGTGTTAATCTCCAAGCAGAGGGCAGCCCAGAGCTGCTCATAGCCTGGGAATATCTGAGTTGTGCCTGGGAGCACCTACACTTGTATGGCTTGGACACCAGCATAGGGCTCTCCTCTTCTTCCCCAAGGCCCCTTGCCTGGGACAGTGGTTGATTTCTGGCAGATGGTCTGGCAGGAGAAGACCTCGGTTATTGTGATGCTGACGGGCTTGGTGGAGCAGAACAAGGTAGAGAAAACCTCTTGGCCTGTGCTCAGCTTGGGTGTCCCCAGAGCCCAGGCAGCTCTCAGTGTGGGCAGAGAGCAGCTCCACACCACTGCTGCCTTGTAACACAATCATCCTGAGTTTGCTAGTGCTTAGTGGTCTCACTGCTGTTGCCAGATCAAGTGCGAGAAGTATTGGCCAGAGCAGGAGCAGGTCTATGGGGATTTCACCGTGACACTCAACAACACCAGGACCACCACGGGTCTTGTCACACGCATCTTCTGCCTGCAGAAGGTAAGCTGAGATAAGGTTCACAATGTTTTTGGATTTCATCAGCTGGCAGGAGCTGTTGGCCAAGAGATGCTGTGGTGAGCCCTGCCTGGTCCCCAGCACTAGCAGGTCAGCATTGCCATGAGTGGTTGCCACGCCAGCACATCGACTCTAGGTTTCTGTGCCAGGTAAAGGCTATTAATGAGTTCCAGTGGTCACCTCAGCTGAGTCTGGATTGATGATGCACATGTGCAGATTGTGAATCCTTGAAGGCTTGGATGAGGTGATCACAAAGGTATAAGAGCAATTAAAGGGTATAAAATGGTGTCTTTGCACATTCAGAATGATGGATCAGGTGCCTGTGTGTCACCTGAACCAGTCTGCAGAGGGTCCACGTTGAAGCTCCATAGTCACTTACAGCTTCTGAACCTGAAAAAAGTTTATGACTTAAAATAACTTACATAATGGAATTTCTCAAGATGAGTACTTCCACTGAAGTTATGCATCAGATAGTAAGCAGAAACTGAAGGAGGTGCAAGGAGGAGAAAAGAAGTACAATATAAAGAAATTACAGTTATGCATATTCTTGTATTTTCTTGTCTTGCCTAGAGCAAAGGTAAAGCTTGCAGAGCTGAGACATAGCTGATCATTAGTTCAGGCCAAGTGAATGTGGTATTTAGGGGAAAATGCATCATGAGCTGGTGAAAAAAGTGACTACATTCACATCAGAACAGTACCAGCTTTAGGAAATACCTTCTTTTTGGGAAGAGCTTTTTTAAGATTATAAAAACACTTTGTGATTTTTAGGGGTTTTTTTGTCCTCTAGGGCCCAAGCTGCATTTACCATTCTGAGTTCTGTTCTCAGCACTGGGAAGCAGACAACAAAATTAATTGCATGGCTGTGTGCTGGGCAAATTTACCCTTTGCTGTCTGAAGAGCTATAGCAGAGCAATCATTGTGGTGGGGCTGCTTAGGTGAACACTGTGTGCTGGTGCCCCTTCCCCCTACCCCCTGAAGTGGCTTTTTTCCAGTTTCCTACTTCTCATCATCCAAGTATGTCAAGCAAGTTGGTTCCTGCTCTCTGGTCCCAGCCATGTCTCCCTCTTTGCAGGCAGGCTGTGCTCTCCCGAGAGTGGTGGAGCAGTTTCACTACCTGCTGTGGCCAGACCATGGGATCCCCCAAAACTCTGCCCAGCTCCTGTGCTTAGTGGATGTGGTGAACAAGAGGGGGTTGGAAGCACCCGCAGGACCCGTGCTGGTGCACTGCAGGTACTGGGCTGGGATCACTTGAGTGCTGAAGCAAAGCTGGCCAGGGCAGCACTGACTTTTCCCCTCCAATTTTCTGTGTCCTTAGCGCAGGGATCGGGCGCACAGGTACCTTCATTGCCCTGGATTTCCTTCTGAAGATGGGGAAGGCGGAAGGGAAAGTGGATGTGTTCTGCTGCGTGCAGAGGCTGCGGGAGCAGCGGGTCAGCATGGTGCAGACCCAGGTAAGGAGTGTTACCTGCTCCTCGCACATTGTCAGATTGCAGATCTGCTTCCCACCCTTCCCAGGGATGTGGCACGCAAAGCCGCGCTGGCCATGGTGTTCATGATCTAGCCACAGGAACTGCAACTGCCAGGTGGTGGAGACCACAGGATCTTGTTTTCAGTCCTATGGCCAGACCTAGTCACAGAATCATCATAGAATGGCCTAGGCTGGAAGGAACCTCAGAGATCATTTAATCCAACCTCCCTGTCACGGGCAGGGATGCCTCTCAACGAGATCAGGCAACACATGGGGACCGAGCGGGAATCGCACCCGTGGCCTTGGTGTTATCAGCACCACACTCTAACCGACTGACCTAACATGATCCATACTCCCCTGGGAACCTCTGAGATGTCATCAGTGTTCATATGCACTGATCATCCTGGTATAGAAGAGCTGTCTTGTAAGGAAGGAGCATGAATAAGAGTCTGTGTGACCCTCAGGCTATCTGCCTTCATGACATCTTCTGGTCAGCAGGGTCCTGGCCTACAGACAACACCCCCAAGATCTGCTCAGTGCTGGCACCTGTTGGAGGAAATTAGGCTGAGCATAACCATCCAGGAGCTTGTAAGGAGGACTAACTAGTTCATGGGTTTTCTGGGTTTCCTCCCCCAGAGCAGAGGTCTGGCCTGAGAGGGAGCACTAAACCACAAGAAGGTGGTCTTGTCTGGGTTGTCGCAGTCGCTGGCTGTTTCTCATAGCCAGGCTGCCTACACAGGGTCCTACAGGAGCAAGGTGAAGGATGGGCCTGGCTCATTCCTGGCACATGTCAATGCCAATGGGCTGGTGGTCTGGAGTCCTAGAGCTCCTCATGGAGCTGCTCCAGAATGTGCAGCTGACCTGTACCCTCATGCAGGAGCAGTACACCTTTCTGTACGAGGTGCTGCTCGAAGGCTTGCTCTGCGGTAGCACTGGGGTCCCCGTGGAGAGCATCACCAGCCATGTCCGCTGCCTTCAAGAGTCTGAGGCCTCAAGGCACAACAACGTCCTTGAGAAGGAGTTCAAGGTACCTCCAGGATGTGGTGCGCTGCGTTGGTGCTTCAGGGGCTGGTCTGTGGTGCCTCCTCCCTACTGCTTCCCTCTCCAGCTGTGAGGTGGAGAGGGAAGAGTATATCTCTGGGGTGGCTGAAGAAGGCAAGGAGCTGACAGCCAGGGCTTTCTTGGCTGAATCATCCCTACAGGCCCTGCAGAAGTTTTCTGAGTTGTTCCAGCTCCTGCCATGCAGAGAAGCGGAGAAACCCAGCAACCAGCCCAAGAACCGCAAGCCAGGAATCCTGCCAGGTACTGCTGTCAGGGCGACCCAGCACCTGAGAGAAGCTTGGGGGGATGCTTCTGCCCTGCTGCTTCCCTCTCCAGCACCATGCCACTGGCAGGTTCTGCCCAAGGTCCAGCTGTCATTTTTTCTGGTTGGTAATAAATACAGATTAGGCCTGTCCCTCCATGGGAGCAATATCCCATCCCTGCTTCCTTCTGGTCTTGCTGGAGGCGTGCATTCCCAAGATACACATGGGATAAACATGTCCCTTGGCCTAATCTTTCCCAGTGGAGGAATCCAGATAGACATCAGGGAGCAATGAGGAGGAGTGTGGACCTGCTCTACCTCTGTGCCTCTGCCCATGGGGTTTTGACAGCCCTGTGGAGTCATTGCTGTAGAGCTGCTGCTTCCTGTTCATCCAAGCCTCTGACCCCACCGCTTGCAGGTAAAGCCTCATGCCTCTGTGTGGGGAGAGGATGGCTCATCATTTCTCTCTCCGCCCCTTGCCTCTGCAGCTGATTCCTGCCGACCCATCCTGATGTCCTCGCTGAACGCAGACGGCTCGCCAGGCTACATCAATGCTGTGTTCGCCAATGTAAGGGTCCAGCCACAGCACGGGGATTGAGGGATGCTGAGAATAGCAGAGATCCCCGCCTCCCTGGAGAACTATTGCTCAAGGCAGGGGTAGACCATGCCACCCTGGTTTCAGGTGTCCCAGCCTCGGAGCTTCTTCGCGCTGACTACCATCCCAGCAGGCTGGGGCCATGCTGCCAGGAGATGGCCCCCGTGATCAGCCTAAGCCCTGCCCTCACAGCAGCTGAGGAGGCTGCTGCACAGCTCCTGCTGCACAGCTCCTGGCTTTTGCCTGCTGGGAGCAGAGCCGTGTATGATGAGCTGAGGGGTAACCAGGTGCAAGCCTGCCCTGAGCAGGGCTAGGGTCCTCTGATTTTCCTCGGGCTCTGCCCTTGTCCTGCAGAGCCTAGGCTGCAGTGGGGCAGGGAGCAGTTCCTGCTGTCAGAGGAGCTCCCAGGGGGTTGGATTCTGTGACCTTTTCCTCTCTCACAGCCCGGTGTGTTTTGCAGACGTACACCAAGGAGGACAGGCTCATCGTCACCCAGCTGCCTTTTGCCACCACAGTGGTGGATTTCTGGTCTCTGGTCTGGGATTACACCTGCACGTCGGTGGTTGTGCTGAACCAGCTCCAGGAGCTGGACAAGGTCAGCAGCCCATGAGCAGTACCTCACCTCTCCCGGCTCCCCGTGGGTCTGGGCAGTGTGCTTTCTGCCTTTGCCCCTGCATGGCTCTTCTCCCAAGAGCCCTGCTTGCTGCAGGAGCCCACTGCAAGCTTGTGGGCTTCACCCACGAAAGCCCTGAGGACAGCCCTGTCATCATGGCACTACAGTGGTGGGGTGTCCCCTAGTCTCACAGCAAGGGAGCATCGCTCAGGTGCCCAGGTGTCCTCTCTGCCGGAGTGCTATTTTTCTGTATGCAGCACCATGTGTTGACCTCGAGCGAACAGCAGGCAGAGCACCCACATGCACGCTGCGTCTTGTGGGTGAGGGTCTGGTGTGAGCACAGCCATGCAGGTTGGGGCTGTGTGTGATTACATGCGTGTCTCCACAGACATATGTGGAGTTCTGGCCCACCCAGGGTGAAGCTGCCTACGGCCGTTTCCATGTCCATCTAATCTCAGAGGAGCCCGGAGCTGGCTTCACAGCCTGGACACTTGCCCTCACCAACAGGCAGCAGGTGGGCTCTTTGTACAAAAATGGCAAAGTCCTTTGGGAACAGATTTTGCAAGAGCTGAGAGGACCATCTGGACTGGTATCAGCCTGATCCTCACATGATGCTCAGTCTTATGCTCTGTCCATCTGCTGGTCTCAGAGCACTCAGTGGAGGAGTCAAAGTCTGGGACTGGTCCATTACAATGTGGAGCTGCTCCCTTGATCCAGGCTAAGCTAGCACTGACACGTACTATCCCTCCCTCCCTTCCATAAAACCAGTGGGATTCTGCTCTGCCCAACCCATTGCTTTTCCTCCCCACTAGCCCAAGAAATCTGCACTGGAAGTCAAGTTCTGGCAACTGAAGGACTGGCCCATGCAAGAGCGTCTTCCTCCTAATCATGCCACAATCATCAGCCTGCTCGGGAAGGTGGAGACACATCATCGTCAGAGCCAAGACGGACACATCCTTGTCACCTGCTGGTGCGTGATGTCTCTTGGAGGAGGAGCCATGACACAAAGAGTCATGGCACAAAGCTGGCTCAGCCCAGGCTATGTCTGTGAACTTCAGTCACAACTCCATCTTAGATGTGCATATGTGCCTAAATTCATTTATGTTCAGGGAGGAAGGCTTCCCTGATGAGGATGGCTGGGTGCAGGATCTGTTGACAAGATCATACGGAGACCCTGCATGTCTAGTGGGACGCCTCTGGGGCTCAGCCCTGCCAAGTGACCCCAGAGAAATTGACTCTCCTCTTGTTCTCATCCACAGGGATGGTGCCAGCCGTAGTGGGATCTTCTGTGCTGCTAGTTTCCTGTGTGAGCAGATCCAAAGTGAGGGGCTGGTGGATGTATCCCAGGCTGTGAGGATGATCAAGAAGCGGAGGAGACAGATGATTAAAGATGTGGTAGGTCCTGACTTCAAACCCAGCTGGGTTGGCAACATCAGAGCACCTAGGCTGTCCCTAGCAATTCTGTGCTCAGATCATCCTGGGACTATCAGGGGCAGATGAGACCACTGAAAACTCTGTTTTCTGCTGCTGAGACATACCCACTCACTCATGGGAAGGTTCTGCAGAACTACATGGGCACCAAAGCATCCTTTGGCCCGAGTTACTGATTTTTGATCCACCTGATCTGCTCAGCAGGAGACTGCGTTTGTGAGTGCTCATATGCCTGTCCTGCACCCACTTCACCACTCAGTCTGGCTGCTAGAGGCCATCCCAGGGCAAGCATCCCAGATGGGAGTGAGCAGCAGACACTTCAACACTTCATGCCATAGACACTGGCTCTCCTTTGGAGACCAGCTGTCTCCAGCATTGGTGTAGCCCAGCCCTCAGCTACTGGAGCACACACTTGTGAAGTGGGAAGGTGGGCTCCAACCAGCAGGAGAGCAGGCTGTGCCTGTGCCTGGCTTGCTTAGGAAGCTATTGGCAATCAAGGTGGCACTCCACTGCAGATGTTGGTATACCAGATTCTTACATGCATCTTTCTGTCCACAGGAGCAGTATGGACTCTGCTATGAACTAGCTCTCAGTTACTTGAATTCATTTGAAACCTATGGCAATTTCAAGTAGAGACATGGCCACACCTCTGGCCAGAACTTTGACTCTCTTGACAGCCCTCCATCAGTAACAGTGGAAAATAGGGAAGACAAGAACAGTGTGCGAAGCCCCGACATGCATTATTCACCTGAAAAGCCAGCCCTCCTCTCTGACTGGGAAGAACAGGCTGGACTGTTTCCAAAATGTGATCAGGCTCTGAAGCAGGAACCTGACCGTATGCCCAGAGTTTGCACAGGAACTTACCTGGAATCACAGCCTGCATAAGGAAATCAGAGCAGAGGCACCGAGACTTGACCTGTCTGTGATAGGGACAAAGAAACCAGCTGCCCCATCCAGACTCCCTTGACCCTTCAGGCAGCTCCATCAACATCTAAACTGCGTTTTGCCAGAGGAGCATCCAACCGCTTTAAGATCAGTGGGCTCAAGAGCGCAGGCTGTCTCTCCTCCTTTGGGAGAAGCATGAAGGCCAAGGCCAACAAAAGCCACTCCTTCAGGACTAGCCTGGTCCTTTCCATCCCATAAAATCATCTCCTGGAGCTCGGTCTTCCTGATGCTGATCCAGGTGCCACAGCCCTGCCATCTCCAAAGGGGCTCCCTCACCAGCCTGTCTGGTTCCCCCATGGCAATCCTAGGTTGTAACAGCTCAGCTTAGATACTCTGGATGTCGTTCTGGCAGGGGATGCTGCACCATGGAGACTGGTTCTGCCTTTACTGCTCAAGGGACAAGAACCTCGGAAGCAAGACTGATGACACAGCTCTGTTGTGCGTCTCACCAATAAAGACTCTGTGCTGGCCATGGTGGTAGTGACCTCTGATCTCCACTTTTCTTCCAGGTTTGACCTGGCACAGGGGCTGCAAAGGAGTTGAGAGCACACAAGTCCCTCAGCTCTGACCACAGCATAGGCACAGAACATACTCCTGCCCAAGATGTACACTGGGGGACATCACCCATCACTGATTTCCACCATGCACCGCATCCAAACTCACTTGAGAGCTACCCAGCATAGCCCTGGGTGTGGGAAAGGTTGTCAGGTACCACTCAGGGACAGGAGATCACAGCAGACCTACTCACGGCCTCTACTTAACAAGATGCAGTTAGTTCCATGCAGAGTGATGTGACCCTACAAGGTCAATGAAGAGACCAGGCAGGAGCTGTGGTGGGGCAGGCAGCTTTTATTCGTTGTTCAGGCAGAGCAGGCAGAATCACGAAGGCAGCCCAGTCGGGTCAGGCTGCAGCAGAGCCAGAGTTTAGCCAAATATCAGCACACAGAAGGATGAGAGGGGTTGGGAACCCAGGACATGGCAGGACCATGTCCCTCAGCCTGAGACTGTGTGAGTCAGGGACTGGGAAATTTGGTGTACAGTTCCTGCTTCCAGAAAAGCAAAACTGAAAGCAAAGCCTAAAAAAATGGAACTACAGAAAGTCACCTTAAAACAGCAGGAAGCAAAAGCTGGGAGGTGTAGGGGGTGAGGAAGGAAAAAGCTCACAGTCCTCCTTGGCCTCCTGTTCTCCTCTTGCTCTGCTGAGCTGGAAGGGACCCCTGGCATTGGTCAGTCACAGGAGAATCAGGGGCCCAGCAGCTGTCAGCACTGAGCAGAGGTCATTCTCCCCATCTTCTCCACACCCTCACTCTTCTGAATGGGCAAACGGGACGGGAAGACATGTCACCAAAGAGAATGCACAGATGTTTCTCCAGAGGATCAGGATCTCCTCCCATATTCCACTCAGTCCTACAACCCTTTCTGTGATGGTGGTCCAAGAAATTGCATTTTCCTACCTTAATCCTCCTTTAACAATCCTCCTTAGCTTTCCCTGGCAAAGACTTCCCTTTCCTGGAAAAGCAAAGGGGAGTCCTGAGTAAGAGACTGGTATTGCCTATGCCCCTGCTGATTTTTTTTCACCTGGAAAGCATGAACCACAGGACCCCTGCAGACACGAGGAGAAGGACCAGCAGCACAACCACCCCAATCACAATCCCAAGCCATGGCCCTGGAGGCTGCTCTGCAACTGACACATAGATAGGAATGGGAGCCACAGCCTGAGGCACGTTTTGCTAATGGCCTCAGTGCTGGCAAAGGGTATCTCCAAGTGTGCAGGCATGTGTCTTGGGTTAGGAGGTTTCTTCTGGGATGTGGAATCACCCCACGTATGGAAATAAAAGTCTTCCTATACCCGAGACGAGACGCTGTCACTCCAGCGTTCAGCCAGCCACTCTCCAGGGGAAATGGCCGGGCTGGGAAAAGAGAAGATGCAGGAGAAACCCTCAGGCACAGGGGCAGAGGAAGAGAGAACCTGTAGCAGATGCAGGTGAATATCTCTGCATGTTGGAGGAGATGAGGAGAGAGCTCAGGCCACCGTTGCCCCACTGCCCACGTGGGCCAGCGGCAGATGTCTCCCGACCCGCAACCATCAAATACCTCAGCAGCGGCTGAGGACCCCGGGGACACACTGAGTGTCCCACCAGGACATC
>NW_009732921.1:594-2904 GCF_000703405.1 Apaloderma vittatum | reverse complement strand
AGCGAGAGCTGGCCACGGGCTCGCTGCAGGTGAGGGGGGCTATGGGGGGGTTGCACCTGCCCAGGAGGGTGATGGGGCTTCCCAGCCCTCTGCCGCTCAGGCGGTGTCTCACAGAGCCTTCCCTTCCTGCGGCTGAGCTGCTGCTGTCCCCCTGCAGGTGGCTGTGGTGAAGCCGGGTGGTGCGGTAGAAGTGGAGCCCCGCTGTGGGCCGCCGGTAGGTGGGCTGTGAGGAGCAGCCACAGCAGAAGTTGGTGACACTGCACGTGGCAGAGCCTGGGGAGGCGTTGGTGCAGGAGGCTTACGAGGAGGCGACCCTGGGTGGCTCAGAGCTGCAGCAGATCACTATCCCCTTCGGCGGGACGGCGGAGTACAGCATCATCACACCCATCAGCGAGGAGATCTCGGCCCCAGGCACGCTGTACAGGTCAGCCATGTGGGAGGAGTGGGGAGACAGGGCACCTCCAACCTCAGGGTGAGGAGGCTTTACTGGCGAGGAGGACAAGGCAGATCTTCTCTGACCCTGTCCTCTCCAGCAGCGAGGAGGAGAGCCCTGCGGAGGCCTCCCATGCAGTCGTGGTGAGCGAAGCTGTGATGACAGAGGAGGCTCTGAAGGACCAGAACAATCAGTATATCATGTCATCCAGCATTGCGAGGAGCCAGTTCCATCACATCGAGGTAAGGAGCTGAGCTCTCTCCCTGTCTGGGGCAGCGGTGTGAGCAGGTGTGACTGGGTGTTTCTCTCTCAGCCCCTCAGCGGGGACGCTGTCGCCTGCGAGGGCCAGGGAGGAACAGCCCGCCAGCGTCAAGTGGCCCCTGGTGCAGTGTGTCACCAGGCAGCTCCAGAAGGACTCGTCTTTATCCCCAGCCTCCGAGGGGCAGGAAGTCTCGTCCCCAAAGGTCAAGTGGCCCGCGCTCCAAGGCATGGCCAAGAAGCTCTCGTGCAAGGTTTCCACGGCCAAGAAGCTCTCCTGCAAGATTTCCACAGCCAAAAAGTTTTCATGCAAGATTTGCACAGCCATGTTCACAGGGAGGGCAGAAATGGAGAGTCACAAGAGAGCCCACATTGGGCCCAGCACCTTCAAGTGTCCCGACTGTCCGTTCACTGCAGCCCTCTGGCCGGAGGTTCGGGTAAGCTCCCTGGCGCAGAGCAGCCCTGGGAACATGGGCTTTGGAGAACCCGGGCTCTCTGACCCTGTGCTTGTCCTCCCCCTGTCCCTAGAGCCACATGGTCCAGCACGCCAGCCTGCGGCCGCACAAGTGCACCCACTGCAGCTTCGCCTCCAAGAACAAGAAGGACCTGCGCAGGCACATGCTGACCCACACCAATGAGAAGCCCTTTGCCTGCCAGGTCTGTGGGCAGAGGTGAGCAAAACGGGGTCGGTGCTGCTTGAGGAGATCCTGAGAGCTCCCCAGGGCTCGAGAGGAGAGGGGATGTTGGCAGAGAGCTGGTGGCCCTGACGCTCCCCCAGGAGCAGTCCTCGGCGCGAGGGCACTCTGCCCTTGAGAACAGTTCCTGCTGCCCAGCTTGGTCTCCAAGGAGCTTCTGCCCTGAGAGGTGCAGTCCTTGGCCCTGACAGAAGTGTTCTGGGAGCTGGGACAGGCTGTGCTTATGGTGCCCATGGGCTCTGCAGAGAGAGCAGGGCCCCTGGGCTGCTCATGGCCACCTCCACCTCGCTCTCGTTCCTCCCACAGGTTCAACCGTAATGGGCACCTGAAGTTCCACATGCAGCGTTTGCACAGCTCGGAGGGGAAGAGGCCGGGGCCGCCTGCAGCTGCCACCCAGCAGACCATCATCCTGAACAGCGACGAGGACACGCTGGCCACCCTGCAGAGTAAGATGTGTCCCTGTGACCGAGGTGACCTGTGGGGTTGCTGTGGCAGGGGGTGGTCAGTTTGTGGGTCAAGGAGGGCTGAGGTGGGGCAGAGCCAGGGAGATTCCAGCTGGAGGTTGGGATTGCCAGTGGCGGCGGGACTCAGTGGGTGTGGGGACGAGGGGGCTGGGTGCAGGGAGAGCTCTGGGTGAGTTTTATGCAGAACTAGCAGTCCAGCAGTTCCTCCAAGCAGGCCCCGGCAGGTCGGTGCGCTGGGAGGGCAGCAGTGCTGTGAGCAGCTCAGGGCTCGAACAGGAAGTTCACGGTGTGATGTGGAGATCGTGTTTGCCCACAGTGGCTTCTCGTCCCCTTCATGCTGAGAGTTTGGTTTAGCTTCTGGCACTCTTGTGAGCAGAGCTAGGAGGGGGTGCTGTGCTCCTTGCCGGGGTGGGCACGGGGAGTCGGAGCCTGGCAGCCCCTGCACTGTGTCTCTCTGCCT
>NW_009732921.1:0-226 GCF_000703405.1 Apaloderma vittatum | reverse complement strand
GGTGGGTACAGTGACCTTTTTTTGGATGCGAGTCCTCGTGTTGGCAGGTTCAGTACATCATTGCCCAGGACGGCGTACAGCACTTGCTTCCCCACGAGTACGTCGTTGTCCCAGAGGGACATCACATCCAGGTACGCTCCGGGCTGGCTGCCTTGGGGGGCTCACAAGGGAGCCATGTGCAGGGCTCGGCCTCCTCCCGCGCACCGCCGCGCGGTCCGTTAGAATA
>NW_009732920.1:431-13392 GCF_000703405.1 Apaloderma vittatum | reverse complement strand
CCCTTCCAACCCCCAACACTCTGTGATTCTGATCAATCAGCCATATACAGATTTCAAGATACAAAGCTGTGTTTTAAAAAGTCTCCAGTAAGTTCATGGCTGGCTGTGTAACAGTCAACAAATTGGTTAACTGACCCTCTTCCTCCCTGTCTCCTCAAGCCCAGAAGACCTGTCCAATTCTGTATTATCCTTCCCGTATAAACATTAAATAACTTTTGTAGTTAGACAATATGGTCCGTCAGTGTTTAGAAACACTAAAATCAAGTAGAATTTTTTGTTCACCTTGTGTGTCACCCAACTGCCTCGCACTACTGGGAAGTTCATTTTATTCCTATTTGTCAGACTAGGTCAATTTTTATGACACTTGCAAAATGGTGACACTAAATCCTTCACCTCCCTGGTATCCTCACCTTATATTATTAATTTAATGCCCTGCAGATGGCTCCAAGGAATCACCAAAAATCCCCCCACAAAACCCCACAGCTCCCTCCCTTCTGAGTTGCAGGCAATTCCGTTTGTAAATATTCTCCTCCCAAAGAAGTTTGCCTCCCCACACAAAACACGTGAACGGCATTCAGCGGTGTACAACCAGGCATCCCTCCTCGGCATTACTACTTTCCACTACAGGGAAAAACATCCCCGCTGTAAATTTTTTTCTTCATTTTGTTCTATAGGCATTTTCAACCAAACATTTGTCAACAGTGTGAACAAGTTTCCCAAACCTTTACATGTAGAATGTGTATTTGAAATCTTAGCACGTAAGAGGCGGTCAGAATCTTCAGTATTTGGGCCTCCTTTTTCTCAAAATAATCACAATTTAAGCTATTGGAGTTTGTTGGGTTTTTTAATAGCTCACACTTGGCATTGAATTTGAGAAGAATAACTCATCAAAAGTCAGATGTCAACTTGATGACAGAAAGAGCTTCTAACAGTGTTCACACAAAACGTAGGAGTTTATTTTCCTGTTCTCTAATGAAAGCTGCAGTTCAGCAACTTGCCGATTATGCTGCATAGCTGAGCCAAAAAGGTGGATCTGAAAAGACTTGAGAATCTTATCACTTTTTATCATCCATGAAACACAAAGAACAATTTCATAAACATGTAGTTGTAAAATAAGAGTTATCACATGCGTAATCCAGAAAACATACATGACCCAAGCATAGAATGTAGTACCTACAACACCTCTAAAACCTGTTTATGCATATGGTAGCTTTAAACATGTTGTGATGAACTATAAGGTGCCAGCCCTACAATATTAAAACTGCTACAGCTGATAATTTCAAATAGAACAACTGAGGATGAGTTTTACATTAGAAACGAGCAAATCTGTCCTTGGTAACAAAAAAAATCCACACGCTTCTGCAATACAATCCACCTTGTGAGATTTAGCTTCAGCTTTTACATTACGTGGTTCATTCTCGAGGTAGACACCACCCAGAACTGCAGGCGTACTCCCTACGGGGTAGATTAAATTCAGTAGCCAATACATCATCCATCAGGCAACAAAACTATTTTTTAAAGCTCTCTGCTTATGCAACTGAAATGAAGGCACTTGGTAACACGTGGTCAAGCTTCCTACTGGAAAGATCAACAGAGGTAAGAAAGGAGAAACGCTGATAGGATTTAATCTCACCAAACCCTTTTCAAGAGACAGTTCGCCCAGCCCGTGCAGGGAACAGATTGCCACACGCGTCTCTGGTCAGAGAGAAGCACAGTCTGTCCCGCAGAGAAACTCCGGAGTTCTCACCTCCAGACAGAACACTCAGGCTCAGCTGGGCAGGACTCCCTGAAGGGTCCACAGGCAAAGGACAAAGGACTCGTCCCAAGGGGAAGGAAAACACCTCCAAACAGCAAAAAGCCGCGACTGCACTAAGATATTGCACTTGCTCTGCTCTCCCCACCACCTCCACCGCTGCTGTTCCAACTCCTCTGGGAAGTGCACCTGGAGCTGCCCATGTCTGCTTATCCCCCTCCCCAGGTCAGTCAAGCTTTCCTTCCTTACTTCGAAATAAAATTGCATGGAAAACACAGCAAAGTGCATCACTGTACCATAAATTCTACAACACGGATGTTTCAGATCAACGCACATCAGTGTGTACAAGCATCACCTCCAGAAAAAATAAAACCAAGGAAAAAGGAGCCAAAAATACTCCATTTGTGAAAACAAATAGTTTTTAACTGCACATGCAACAAAACTGTGAAGGCACGTGGCCACACCGAGGCATTCTTTTCCCCCAGAAATGCCAAGCTTCTTCCTCACTGAGAATTTCTCGCAGCACAACCCATCTTAGGGCACAAAATCAGCAGCTGTTGCAGGATGCTCAAACAGAAAGAATGTGAGGCCTGGAAATAGGCCTGTGCTGCAAACAAAACAGCTCCACAGGATGTTTTACACAAAGAAGCAACAACCTCCTGCCAGGATTCCACCAGCCCAGGAGTAACACACCCATTCCATTTTCTTATTAGAAAACACGTTTCCAGATAAGTTACATTTTAGCAGAGATCTCTGCATGTCAATACAAATGTAACAGGTGTTACCCCACCTTGCCTTGCTCCAGGGTACAGACTAGTTTCATTTTTGACTTCTTAAGACTTTGTGATTAGAAAGGGCAGTTTCCCAGCTGAACTGCAAGCGTCAAAACCAGAAGTGCCGCATAATTTGTTCAGGAATGTACTGAAAATGCATTTTAATCCACAGCCACACGTAGTCCACAGGGAGCGACGTTTTCTCAATGCTGAGTCCATTTAATGCTTTTGAGGTCAACTCCATCCTGCACCATTTCCCAGAGGGGGCTGTAAGGAAAGCCGAGAAGTGAGGGCTATCTAAAAAGCACGGGACAACATCAGCAACAACCGAATGGACAATTCCACCAACCACACGTGCAATGAGGAGATGCCTACCTATCTTCCCCTTCTGGGGGTCAGCGAGCTTCAGACAGCGAGTCCTCAGCCCGAGACACAAGAGGTGGGAGGGCAGGCGCTCCACCTCACTCCCTGCTCCCACTTTGGGCGTAAAGTACCCCTGTCTGGCAGGGACTGAGCCCTCACAGTTGACACTGTCCAAACGAGGCAGGAGTCTTTCGGTTTCACCAAATAAAACAACGTACCCATACAGAAACTCAGTTACACCATCTCTGCCTTAGTAACTCCTAGGTACTGCTCACCCCGCTTGTCATTCTCTCCCTGACAAAGGCAGGGCCTGTGAGAAGTGCTGTTACCAGGTTTGTTCCCTTAAAAATGCATCACTGCTGTTAAGATCAGGCTCACTACCCACTGTGGCAACACTGCTTGCTTATGTACAGACACACCACCATAGTTTTGGAGCAAAACCATTTACTCTCAACTGAATTCAACTCTTCAAATGATTGTCCTACCCAAGAAGTCTTTACGTTGAACAAGAAGATGGCTCACCTCATTTCCCTCAGCCTCTTAACGTGCTGTATGCACTTTTGCACGGTATAATCCACTTCTTCTTCCGTAGTGAAACGCCCAATGCCAAATCTGAACCAAAAGAAAACCACTAAGGAACAGAATAACATGTATATGGAGGGCTGGAACAAAACCAGCACCTGCTTTTAGCAGACAGGAAAATACTTGGAAGCATTAGGGAAGACCACTTCACGCACCTTATAGATGAGTGAGCCAAGTCTTCATCTGCTCCAATTGCCCGCAAAACGTAGGAGGGCTCCAGAGAAGCTGATGTGCAAGCACTGGCAAAGGGAAGGCAGGCAGATTTCAAACTTTTATCCATGTGCAGATGCTACACTGAAGTAACACTCCGCTAATCTCCTCCAAAAAAGAGTAAGTCACTTACAGCCATTTAATATCACCCCGACTCCTTACAACAACCTCGAACAGCTTCCCTGACCTCTCAGAAGCCACCAGTGAATGCAAGCAAGAAGAGCAGTATTTCTGCTACTGAAGAAAAGGGCAGGCATTGGAGGGAAACGCACGTAATAAACCAGGAGCATGAGGTAAGAGAGAACAGGTAACGCAGTAAGAATAAGCACAGTGCCAAACAGAAGCAGGGGGGCTGCAGACGAAGAGGTAGTTGGCGTGAAGGCCACGAAAAAAAGGACAAAGGAGCCAGGACATAAGTAGCCAGAGAAGGTAACGTACCGACAGGGACATTAGAAAAGGAAAAAGACTTCACAAGCTGCTCTTTGGCAGGAGAACAAATAAATGAGAAGCAGTGCACAGAGAAATCCAGAGCAAGATGATCCAGTTACAGTCACCAGCAGAGAGAACTTCCATCCCAAAGCACTTGGCAAAAACGGCTGCATGTTGTTGCTCAATTTCCACAGGCAGCAACAGGCAGCACAAAGCAGAGCTGCTCCCAGAGCTCTAGTGCACAAAGCGGCACCTCAGAAGCGATTTTCCAACTGCAGAAGTGTTCAGCTTCGGAGACAGTCAAGCGGAGACTTGTTCTTCCCATTCTTAGTGCCAACGTGCTTCTAATCACAACACGCTGACTGCTTTGTTCTCAAGGGTGAGGAAGGGAGGGCACCTTTACCTCCCATTAACTTCACCACAAGCGTTGAGTTTGTCTTACTAACAGAAATGTTACTCATCCCTCCTGTAGAGCCAACAGAGCTCCATACAAGTATATTCAATTTTCTTTCTGGTTTTGCACTAAACACAGGCACCGTGAGCTAATTTAACTCAGATATTTGTTCAGCCCCGCTACATTCTAGTTCTGATCTGCCACTTGTGTGAAATCCTGCCCAAGGACAGAAGCTGTTCCAATGCCGGTGGCCTTTGGAACGAAAGTCTCACCAGCAGCTACACGTCAAGTCAAGGCTACGCAGATCGCAGGTAACCACTCGGCAAAGCTGGCAAGTAGGAATTTCTAGGTTGTTTTTTCTGGTTTTGTTTGGGAATCTTTTTGTGGCATTGTGTGCTTGTTTTAATTTGATAAATTTGATTTCAGCTGTAATCAGCAGAACACCTTCTTAGAACAGAATCAATGCCAGGGTGACTTATTAACCGAACATGCAAATACAGGGCACAGAGGAGACCACTCCTTAATTTGCACCTCCATTAGCAGACGTTGTTTTTCTCTCCAAAATACATGTCTATCCCTTCTACGTGTACCACCTACCTTCCTGAAGACAGAGCCACGTCTTTCAGAGCCATCAGAAGACTCTCCCCTTCCACGTATGCGAAAGATAAATTGATGCATCCTACACAGAAATAAATGAAATGGAAAACAAAACAAAATTTCCATCAAATGAAATCTAGGGCAAATCCTACCCCACACGGCAGTGCTTGCACGACGTGTAGCTCAAGTGCGTTATTCAGTCACAGCCATTAGCACTGAGGAGCGAGACAGGTTTCTAACAGGCTCAGGATTTTGCTGACATTACCTGGATAGCGCTGATCTCTGTCTCCGTTCATAACCACATCAGGGACTTCGCTCATTATTTTTGTAACCAGCCGTTCCGCCAGCTGTGAGATTCGCTTGTGGTCATACTAGTGAAGAAACCAGAAAAGAGACCAAAATAATAAACACGAAGTGCTCTGTGTCACCAGTGATGAGCAGGCTAAAGTAGGTGGGTTTGGTTAGACCAAGGAAAGGACATATCTGAAACTTCAAACTGTCAAACCTTACCTACTCTAGAGACTCTTTTAAAAGAGAATTACCAGTTTGATCCTGGCTAGCTCAGCCTTCAAAAATATTCCAAACCATTGAGAGAGATCTATAAATGAAAGCTGCTGAGCTGGCTTTCGTAAAAGCACTGCGTTCTTTGTGTTTAAAGACAGGTTAGGTAATGCCTAACATGACACATTTTGCCACACAGGGAAGAGAATCCATCGTGGTATGTACTCCTTATTTCCTCAGGAGCTCCCAAACCGTACTACACCAAGATGTGGACGGTGAGCTCAACTTTTACAACAGGTAACCTACGAGAATGGCCCATGTCCAGTCTCTCATTCCAGACTAAAAATCGAGGTCACTCACGCTAAAGAAGCAGGGAGGTGTGGCAGCAGCTCCGGTGCACAGAACAGCCAGGTGCACGCACAGAATTCCTGCTTCTTTACACGCACGAAAAAGCTTCAGAAGAAAACAAGGCTACCTCAAATATTAGTTGGTTTAGAAACACTGAAACTCTGCCGGGCAAGGGAGAGCACCCAGCCGAGGGGCTCAGGCACACGCCGGGCTCTGCAGCCTCCAACAAGGCTGCCACAACCACCCCGCTCAGCCAGCACACGCTGCCCAGGAAGAAGCTTGATCCTGCACCTGCAGACCTCTGGCTTAAGCATCCCGCTGGCACTAGGTTAAAAGGATTTGTACGTTCCAGCTGTAAGGAATGTGCTCGGGCCCACCAAGGGAGAGAGCGGCACACAGGGACTTAGACACCAGACAGAGCAAATAAAATTTACCATCCAAGCTAGGAAAAAAAAAAAGTTGTTAGTTGCAGGGCTGCAGTAAACTCTAACTTACACATGTATTTATTATGTATGATAATGAACTAGGATAGTGGTTTTTTTTCAAGATATATATTACTCAAGTATGATTTATTCCGTTTCAGAGATGCTGATAATACATTTGTGCAGAATGCAGAGACGAGTACAATCGCTTAAAGCTGGATTTCACTAAAACTATCGGCCATCAGCCTGTTGCAGAAAATCATGATTCAAAGCACTTCCAGGAAAAACAGGAACTTAAAAGCTGAAAATCAACTTCCAAGTACCCCAAACCACTCCTGAAGAACTCAAAACACTTGATGTTAGGAGAATCAAATGTAATTCAGGCACCTGGACACAAAAAGACCTACGGAATCTAAAGCCTAGCTGGGCCTGTCGTATCATTTTCTGGAATCCAGGACAAATACCTTTTCCCACATACCTCCATCTCTTGCCGTGCCACTTCACACGCTGCCCCCAGGCCCACTGCTAAGGGAGTGGGCACCGTCCCAGAGCGCAGTCCCCTCTCCTGGCCTCCCCCACTTTGCAGGGGTTCTAGCCGGACGCGCGGTCGACGGCGAACATAGATAGCGCCGACCCCTTGGAAACAAGGAGAGTTGGTTTAGTATATGCTCACAGTTGTGAAATTATGAAAAAAGACTCCCAAGGTTTTGAAACCCTGGGTTCTTTGGAAACCTTTGGTTCTTTATTTCCACAGCAAACACACATTTGGACTCCTCACTGAGAAAAACACAACGCACGCACACAGAAGTGCACTATTTTCTAGGAAACAGTGTTTGTTCCCACAGTTCACGTTGCTCCTCATTCAGGCTCCCCAGGCTGCAGCCACAGAGAAGTCTGGTTTCTCCTCGACTGCTTCAGTCACCTGAGGGCTCAGTACTGCCCTTACCTCTCACACTTCCTGGGCCCAGCTGGGAGTCGATCCCTTTGCACTCAAGTTTTCATGTGCAGACATTTCCAACCTTGACGTTCCCTTACAAGCTTCCACCTGAAAGCTCTAGAACTCCTTTCCCTGGATTACCAGGTCAGCACCAGGAGTCTCCTCCCTTTCTCCTCCTTAGTGAGACTCATCATTGGCACCAACCTCCAACAGGCAGATGAGCTGAGCCGCTTTTGACAGGCAGCCAATTTCACCTCCTGGTGTCCTCACCTAGAAACTGGATTTCCTCATCTTCATGTGCCTTGGCACACCGAAGGAGTGACCATCACCACAGGAAGAATGGTTACGACTTCTGGTTATAATAATTTGTGAAAATTCATATCTGCCACCTGCCCAAAGCTATTGGTCAAAACCTTAGTCCTCACCCAGACATAAGTCTTAGGGAGAGCTCATACAGAAAGACAACATATTGAAAAAATAATAATATTCTTGCCTTTTGTTTCTGAATAGCACACAGAACGCAGCAAGCCTGAGTTCTATCTTTCTGCACCCAGTGTTACAAGGTAAATGGACTGTGACGGTGACAACAGCGGAACTTTTACTACTTGGGAATCGATTAGTAAATCCATAGCCAGATTTTAAACTCCATTCTGCAAAGAAGACGCACAAATAGTGGGGGTGGGGGGAAGCTGCCGCTGGAAGTAAAATGACCAAAAATCACTGGAATTTGAAACTTTCCAGTTACCTTCGGATTTCCTCATTGTACACCACACTTGGGTCTAAGCTTTGGTCTGTAACCCAGTGACTTCATTTGAGCCACTTCAGCATCAACCCTGCTTCACACCGAGCAGATGACTCTACTCCTAACGCTGCCACCATCACAAGATACTGCTTGTCCCTTCGGTGACGCCACCTCACAACCCATCAGCACCAAAGATCCGCTTACAGCAGCAGCAAGTCTGGCAACAAGCCTCAACTACTCCACAGCCAGTGCAGGACCAGTCTTGGAACAGTTTTCTACAGTTTAGGTCGCTATGACAGACAGGTTTGACTTCATACCTTGTGTAGTTACCCTAAGGTAGGCACAGAAACAACCATTCTCTAGGAAAGTACTTCAGTAAGTACCTTTGGGCCCATAAATTTTATGGCCACTGATGCTCATCAGATCAATTTTCATGTCGTTGACATCCATGGGAATTTTACCAACTGCTTGCGCAGCATCCGTGTGGAAGAAAACTTTATGTGCCCGGCACATCTCACCTGCAATAAAAACACAAAAAAACAAGAAAAACCCCAAATTGTCTCATCTAATCGCTGGATTTCAGTGATCCCAACAATGAAGCTAAAGCATCAATTTAGAGCAAGGATCGGTTCTGAGGTGGCAAAGAAAGAAACGGGTGCTGTCATGTTTCTTTCACAGTGAAGTGCCTAAAGCCGCGCAGGAGCTAATCCAGCTGACACCTCGGCGGGCAGAGGTTTAGGCAGCTCAGCAGGGAAGGCGATGGTGGATTTCTTCTGCTGAGAAGTTAAAAAGTCTTCTGTTGTCATGAAGTGAGACTGTTTCCAAACCCACACTGTCCAAGTTTAAGCACAAATGACTGCACAGGACATCCAAGTTTCCCCATAGGGATGACCTCGCAGCTGGACAAAATTACTTTATTGTATTATTTTATTATTGCATTACTTTATTATTGTATTTTATTCTTTTTCTTCTCAAAAC
This sequence comes from Apaloderma vittatum, assembly GCF_000703405.1. NCBI lineage: Eukaryota > Metazoa > Chordata > Aves > Trogoniformes > Trogonidae > Apaloderma > Apaloderma vittatum. Next base: position 4,363 of record NW_009732920.1, on the reverse strand, counting down.
CAGTCCAGTACAAGCCAGCCTTACTTCCAAATTTATACTTGCCAAGTGTCTTTATGCCATTTCCTTTAGTTTCCAAATTCTGCAATACTCAGCTTCAAAAGTGTCCTCAGAATTGCCACTAGTCCTGGCGCACGCTGGTTACTGCCACCTGAACTCGCCTGTGATCACCATCCCTACAGCACGGCTGCATCCCTGACCCCTCCTTTGCGCCAGCTTAGCGCTGTTTCTCCCAGGAGAAGTTGTCCTCCTGTGGGCCAGCAAGAACAGTATCGCTGCTGCTGACGCCGGGGCACAGGCCCCCCGCTCACGGGGCCACAGGGCACCCGTCCCGGCCGATTAAACTCCTTATCAGGGCGTTACGGGAACTCACCACAGCCTGGGACCAGGTATCTCTGGCATTTGAGCACAGAACAACAGTAACGGGCCCGACAGCATAAGCACAGAAAGAAAACAGAGTCCTCAAGCCTATAAGCAACTCGCTCATGGTCATTACTTGTCAAGGAAGAAATACAACCATGAAGAGCCTCGGGGAAAATGCTGCTTGGAGCATAACAAAGGAAAAAAGATAGAGCAGTCAAGCAAAGGGAAAATCAGCTGCACAACAGGACAAGATACCTGCCACGGCCTGGGAAAACAACACCCTCTGGAGTCACGCGGTGTCAACTCCAAGGTAGAGGCCAAAGCCCCCAGTGACCCTGACTGCCCTTGGCCTGCTCTGCCACACTGCTTCGAGGTCCCTGTCCCCCACCTGCCTGCTCCGAGCCGGGCTCAGCCTCTCCCTGCCTCCCAGCTTTTCAGCAGCCTTTTGACCTCCAAACCAATTGTCCTTGACTGTATTACAGCAGTAATGAGAAGGGAAGTCTAAATGTGGTGCTCACCATCCCCTGCCGCCCCAAATTCTGCACATTTCTCCTCTTTAACACTACAGGCGCTTAATAAACCATTACGGTACATGAACACAATTTGCCCAGTTATTGTGTGCAGCTTTTTCACCCATTGTACAGTACCGAATGAAACTAGAAACACTGCAGCTGATCTGTAGTACAAGGCTATAATTGCTGCACCACTCGCTGTAAAAGTACTTCATTTTGTTCTCATTTCTCTCATTTACTTGGGACAGCATTATTATTCATTCCCCAACTACACCACCACACCTTACCTTGGGCATCAGTAGCACTTGGCTGTGAAAACATTAAGTTGAATGAAGCAGAAGTGACACGAGGTGGCCTCTGGAAGCCCAGGTGTACTTACCAATGTCATGGATTGGCTGCTTCACTCCTATTTCATTATTTACAGTCATCACAGAAACCAAACTTGTATCTGGCTGGAACGCAGCCTCCAACTCCTGGTGAAACATTCAGACAGAAATTGTGACTAACAGCTGGCACAAGACTCCTGTGAAACCTTCAATTTGCCAGCAAATCTTACCCACCAGCCCCCTAACTAGCACAGTGCCAACAAATCGCTTGGGTTTCAACAGAGAGTCCTGGAGAGAGCCCTAATCCTCGTCAACGTGGAATTCCGGCAGCAAGTGGGGCGGGATCAATGGCCCTTCTGGATATCCTAAGCCCGGTACACACTGCGCCACCTCGCCCGATTCACACAAGTCAGAACAGGCCTTTGCTAGGTCTCATACATGCCTCTGAAGGATCTTCTTTAACAAATTAACCACCGGCAAAACAACTTAAGGCACCGCTGGGCAAAGTGAGGCTGGCTCTAGAGGAACGGCAGAGTATACAGGGAAGTGTCATATAAAGGAGGGGCCTGGGAGCAAAGGTCTCTGAGAATGTGACAGATGCTTCCGCACCCACAGGCCTGATCCCGCTACCCCAACACACACACCCCACCTCTCCAGGCCAGGTGACAGGGCTAGAAATAAAACTGATGCTGTGCTGGATCAGAGGAGGCAAACGAGGAAATAAAAGCACAGGCAGCTTCTAAACGCCAGGACTGCAGCCGGCACACCCAGAAGGGTCAGTTCAGGGGGATGCTGCGCCTGCTGCTCTGGGTAGCTCAGGTCATGAAACATCACCACCAGCTCCTGTACCAAAGCCAGCTCTGTCCCAGGCACGGATGGGGCTCCCTGCATGGGTAGGAGTGACAACAAATGTTCTGGGGTCAAGACAAACTCCAGAGCAACAGACAGAACAGAAAATTCTTCTCCACCTGTGGCAGAGATTCGATTGCAACTCTCATTCTACCTTGTGGTATTTATCATCTTTTCCTCTCCATCAGCAAGAGGACACAAGGTCCTCTTGAGCATCCACTGGAAACAAAAATCTGACAATTTTCACATTCCTTCTTTCAGTGAAAAACTCACCTTCAAATCTACGAGCCCATTTTTTTTAACAGGTAGATAAGTGACCCGAAAACCTTCTGCTTCCAGGGAACGGCAAGAATCCAACACACACTTGTGCTCTGTTTGCGTCGTAATGACATGCTTTTTTCTGGATTTATAGAACCTTGCAACACCCTGCCAGGCACGATCCACAAACAAGAGATTTGCCATTAGACCACTGAAGAAAGTAAAATTATTAGAAACAATAATTTGCTATTTATATGTAATTCACTTGGACCTTCACATTTTGTCTACAAGTCGTGACTCTAAAAGGTACTGACATATCATTCACACAACAGATTTTCACCAGCACTCATTTTTCCAAAAGCCTGTGAAAATGCTAACTGATGTAAGTTCTACACTTACCAGTTGTCTTGTTGTTTTAGACATTAGAACAGAAACACTTTTTTTAACATGTCTGCATACACAGAATCACAGAATTGTTGAGGCTGGAAAAGACCTCTGAGATCATCAAGCCCAGCCTATGACTCAACACCACATAGAATGAGAAGTCTGAACAACCACACACTAAAGGTTAAAACACTACCAAGTCTTAAACAGAAAAAAAGTTCATAATCAGCATCTCCAGTGCATTTCATGATAAATATTTCAGTTACATAAGCAGGGGGATCGTATTTGGTGCAGGTATGACAAATGTTCAGAATTATACTCTGTCCTCAAAACCACGTCCTGGGCATGAGGACATCCCACTATTCCCTCCATGTATGTGGCAGAACGCAAAGAGTAAATCCAGGAATGCAAATATTTGCTGAACCAGGCCAACATATTAAGAGTTAAACTGTTAAAATATGCATACAGTTCTTAAGAGCATAATTTTAACGTAATAACTAACTATCAGTATAAACCTTGTACCTTGATCGCCATATTATTTGATTCTGTTGCACCACTGGTAAAGATAATTTCCCTTGAATCGGCTCCTATTAAATCCGCAACTTGCTGTTTAAAAAGAAATACAAATTCCATCTGTTAAGACAAAATGCAATGAATTCACCACAGCAAAACACATGCAAGATGTTTACAAGAATACTGCCATGGAAGGAGCACAGCTGGTACCTAGCAAAGTTATGCTATAGGTACCACAGTCTAAATATCCGCATTACGACAAAATACATAAGGAATTCACAGTCATTAGCAGCAGCGGTATGAAGCATTAGCTTGTTGCAAAAGAACATAAACGCTAAGCGAACAAAAACTCAGTATGGAAAAGAAAAAGGAAAGGAGAGGAGAGAGGAAATAGAAAGGAAAGGAGAAAAAGGTTAAAAGAAGACAAACACCCACACCTAAAATTATGAGAACGATAAGATATGAAGCTAAGCCAGTTACTGCAGCAGCACACTCATGTCCTTAGGAAACCAAAGCTCCTGAGGCATCTGTGCCTAAAGCATTGGTTTCTAACAGTCCAATTGCTCTAATCTCACGACTTTTTCTTGCAGTAGCTCTGCTCAGTGTAACTAAGCAAAGAGGAGGCTGCTAAATCCAGCCCACAGACAACGAGCCAGCTACAACAGTTCTGTCAGTGCTTCTGATTTGCTCTGGGTGCTGAAGTCCCTCGCCAGCAGGAAGAGTGCTCACA
>NW_009732920.1:0-390 GCF_000703405.1 Apaloderma vittatum | reverse complement strand
CCCCCCAGCCGTAGGCGTGGGTCCGGGAGTGGGGGTTGCCGTAGTAGGCTGTGAGGTACGGGAGCATGCTGTCCAGGACCCTGGGATCCTGCAGGACACAAACCACCCAGCCTTAGAAATGCAGAAGGAAAAGCCTCGCTGCCCCACTACACACACACCATCTCTCTGCCCCGGGGTTCAAACACTTCTGCGCCAGCGCCACATCCAGCTCAGGACACGTCTTCAACAGCAGAGCCTCTGGCAGTGAGGTGCCCAGCAGTCACCCCCACACCTCACCTGGAGCTGCATAAAGAACATCTTAGAACGGTATTTTCTGAGCAGAGGAAATACGGGGTCATAGAATGGATGAGACCTAGAAGATCATCCAGCCTTTGTCCCAGCCCTATCAAC
>NW_009732919.1:106283-124240 GCF_000703405.1 Apaloderma vittatum | reverse complement strand
GGTCTTCTCAGAGGGCAGCAGAGCTCCAATACAGAGCAGACAGTAAATCTATCATCCATAGCTGCACTTGTCAGATTTGATCAGAATTGGCACTTCCACCACCTATTAAAGCCAGGACCAGAGCTCCTGAAGCGAGCTCATCTTTTCATATTGCTTCTTGTTAGACTCTTCTTCCACAGTAGCAGCATTTTTCTTATTGCGTAACTGATTTAAAGGGTCTGAGGGGAAGACAAATCTGTAACAGATCCTGGCTATGTCTTTGCGATCTCACTTTCATTTCCCTAATGGCTTTATTGTAATTAGATTTGCAAAACCAGCAAAAGGTCTCATTTTGAATGGCAACAGCTGTTGACATCAAGATTACATTGAATAATTTACTGGTTTAATTTTAGCCGCTAAATAATAAGAGCCTCTTGTTGAAGATTATTTCACTAGCTGAAGTTTTATCTTTTTTCCCCTGGCTGCCTCTCCCTTTCTTTGTATGCTGGACACTGCCAACCGTTTCATCAAAAAGACATTTATAATTTCCGTGCAAAACAATAGTTGTGTACGTGACCACTGTTATTTTGTTGCACAGATTCTTAATTCTGGCTCAGATACATGGGCTGTATATTTCTAAATGTAACAAGTGACTTGGGGCACTTAAGACTTGAGAAACTGATGCTCAAACTCCCGTACAAAGTCTGGTTTCAGACGAACTCTGTCCCACACGAAAACACTTTTGTCTCACAGTAGTCCTGCTGGGTTAGTTTATGAATACCAAGGAGCAGGGATGAAAATGAAAATTCTGTCCACAAGTAAATACCAAAAATAAAGTAATTTTACAGGCCTACACTTACACGTCAATGGTAGCATTGGCTGCAAACCAGTGGTAGTGAGAAACAAAGCTAGGAGCATTGCTGTGAAGAGCTGTTCTCTGTGGTTCTCAGGAGGAGTGTTAGGGTTTTTTTTGGACTGGTCTGTTGGACAATCATGACTGGAACTTGAATATTGTGAGACCTGAAAATCAAAGTTTACCTTAATCTGTTTTCAGGCATGGGACAAGTGCTTTACCAAGTCAAGCTCTACATAAATCATCACATGCTCTAAACAGTAAATAGGATGGCTCACTTCACAGACTTTGCACTTACCCTTGGGTGCAGTTTGGATGACACGGATGGCACTCACGATCTTCATCAGCGTATTTGAAAATGAAGCTGTTGGCCCCCTGTAAGCCATCAGGACATTTTTCCACACAATTTGGACCATCCTTAAAATGGAAACACTTTGTGCAGTGGTCAGGTCCCTGGAGAGCGTGGAAGAAAGAAATGCAGTGCATTGCGGTTACTCTTCTTCTCCTGCTGCACTAGAACTGCAGGTCCTAGACTAACCATTCTATTGCTAGGCTTAGCAATAACTTTAGCAGCATTTCTTCCCCAATGAACAGTGAATGAGCTGCACGGTTCCAGTGTCTGTTAAGGAGCAGCAGACACGTAAAACCCATAAAGTTATTCTGTAGAATCTAAGATCAAATTCCATCTTCTAAATGGTTTCCAGTACTACTGGTTAAGGCAATGGACTGCACGCTTAACACAACGAACCTCACGCCCAGCACAACATTTAATAACAAACTATATTTGCAAAGCGACTGTGGTGGCCTTTCAGTGGGACCCCCCTATCTCTGCACTCTAGAATTATCTTTCACACTGCATTCTCCCTGTGGTATTTGATCACAACAACACTGAAGAACTACAAAGTCTCCGTTTTCTTAACACATACGTAGACTAGACTGTTGCAAACTACAAACCTTGACAGCAGAAAAGTAAAATTTTAAAGTCATGATAATAATCCAGTGTATAAGCGAATCTGGTGTTCAGGCTGGGTACTGCTCTAGGATTTTAAGTCCATGAGCCCTGCTAAAAATCCAAATCTCCCTGCGGGTTGAACACTTGAAACATCAGCTTCTTGCTTTATGGTTGTGTTGCAGAAAACATAGTATTGTAAGAAAAATTATGATGCCTTTTTTCCTATTCAGTAGGTGAGTCACAGAAATAAGTTATAGGTTAAATTTTCTCAGTGATGAACAGTCTAAAATACGACTCCTCATTGCCTGGGATACTTGTGTCTTTTAATCTTGGCAATAAAAAAAGGCTAAAAGAAAGTGACAGCTTCTATCTCACAAAGGAGCAATAATCTTCGAAGGAAGACTCACTGGTCATTATAAAGGTGGCAGCCGCAGTTAAGATTAATTTAAGATGCACGAAAATTCTCTGTAAAAACAGCCTAAAATGCTAACCTAAGTTTAAAAAAAAAACAACGCACAAGCCGATGTATTGTTGAAGCTGAGAGACTGATATAAATTCTTACTCTTTTTTTGTTGAAAAAAACAGGTAATTGAAGTTGTAGTAGAATAAGACAGAACTGAGTATAAAAAACGAAAAAAGTGATAAAAGAGGGCACTCAAATCACAACTGCATGCTATCTGTCGTTTAAAAATTTTGTGCATCTGTACCACCAAGCCATTAAGACAAATCAGGAAGGAAAAGCTTTTTAAATCACTCTCTCACGCAGGCTGATCCAAGGAAGTTTATTCCCAGCACCCATTTAACATGAGCAGAATACTCTCCCTATGTGCAGAATATGCATATTTTCTGCTTTTGTTAACACTGATTTTCAACAGCCACTTTGAAGTCTGTAAGCAGAAGACGTCTGTGCTCTAGCACCCTTTAATAAGCTAGCCCATAATACAGCAAATTTTGTTCTTACCGGCCCATAGCAGGTGATCATGTTTTCTTCCATCTTTTCACACTGGGGATCACATTCCACACAGACAGAACCATTGGCAAATTCTCGAAATTCCCTGGGAAAATATTTTTGCAGGCAGGTTAGGAGAAAGCAAAAGTGACACTGAAACCGAGACAAACTGGGTGGCTTTTCACCTGGCGGAAACCAATTCCCTCAGGTCGGCAGACTGCGCCAGCTGAGATCACTTCTGTTAACGACACCGTGCTGGTTTACACCTGGCCCCATCAGCAACCTCTCTCACAGGCAGGTAAAGCAGAAGACATCTTGTTTCCCAGTATAAAAATATACTGGGTTTTTTTCCCCTCTTTACTTCAGAAATAAGCATCTCATTAAGAGGACAAAGTATCTCATTTCTTGACTTTATCTATGGAATTGTCACTCACGGCTCAGGGAACCGCTTGCTGCATGCAAGACACCACTGTCGGGTAGGAAAGGATTAGAAAGAGCATTGACAACTAAAACAAGTGCAGCCCTGTGAAGTCTGTTAAACACTCTTTACCTGTAAAGCCCATTCTCCAAAAGGCTCATAACCTGTTCCTCAACAATTCTAGAGTGAGGTCTGAAACTGTAAAATGTCAAACCAAATCCTTTTGCTCGTTTATCTCACGTATGAGAAGAAACTATCACCCAAGTGATTTTTCTTTATTTTTGTTATAGGGGAGAAATAGTGATATTAGATGGCATTTATTCCTTCAAATGCCAGATGTCTCACTCTGGCTGCCCCTCACAAAAAACCTCCAGCACTCACAACACATTTCATCCCATCCTCTTCTAGGCTAAAATGAATTAACACCTGAACTAACCACAGACAGAATCTGTCTAGGTACTTAGCTCAGACTGGGCACATCCGAGGCTTTGCAGATGGACCCCATCTCATTGCCTTACCCAGTTAAAATATTGGCATGAACAAATTAAAGATGTGCTGCACACTCCTGTTGACTAATACAAGTGACCTCATCCTCCTCTGCCTTGGGGATGGGATCTTCCCAGCTGAGAACTAAAATAGAGAAGTCAAATACATCTGACCCTGCCCTGAAGTACTGTTGCTACCCTGCAAGGTGAACGTGCAGAGCACTCGAGCAAACCAAAAACTTCTCCCCAAGCCCAGGTCACAAATTGCTTCACAGATTTAGGAGGGAACTGAGCCTGTGGAAAGTGTAAATACCATTCATTAATCTATGCAGATCAGAATATCCTGACCTGAGGGCTGGTCATGAGAGCCTCCTCACAATCTTCTGCCCCAGGCTTCATGCTGGCAAGCCACCAAATGCGGTCAGTAATAATCTGGTGCATGTGAGAACACAACAGTGGCCTGCATGTTTTCTTTATTGCAGGGGTAGGGGAAGATAAGATAAGGGGAGCTTTTAAGCATACGAAACTGTCCCCTCCAAGATTTTGTTTGCATGTGTTCTCCAGATAGAAGAGTTTAGAATATTTTCATGTATATATGGATGTTCATTCAATGCTCCTTCCTCAACAGTTACAGGAGTTAGCACCCAAGGCAGGAAAAGAAAGACAATGAAACCATGCAGTGATCTTATTTTCAATTAGCAGTTTCAGCTCAAAGATAGGTTTTTTATCTTGATTCTAAAAGAGGTGCAGGGGACCTTTCTATACTATACAGGAAGTGAAATTTCACCTGTTTCCCTCCACAGCTGAATCATTAATTTCTGCTGTGGTAGCTATTATTCTGACATAAGGCAGATTCAGATACCTTGGCCGTGTCTTATGTAAATATTGCCTAATCCATCCTCCAGAAAAGATGGTGCACATGGATGGGCAGAAGCAGGAAAGGGAGGGAAGAACCCACGTTGGGTTTATTATTTATATTTCTGTGTACACATACCCAGTGCATGATGAAAAAATAGAGTGAGTTTTTCTACTCTGAGGTGCTTAATCTCTTTATCCCACACCTAATGATTATGTGTTTCTGAATAAGGTTGTCAATATTCTAGTAGGACTAAATGGTGTGGGGTTTTTCGTAAGTCTTCATCTAAATCAAACTGCTCAACATCATTAGCAATGCAAAAGATGCCACAAACTTTTTATGTTACCTGAAAATTTTAGTCCACACAATATTAGGTAAAGCCTTCTATGCAAGTTCAGATTCAGAAATATTTAAAACTTATCCCACAATACAGTTCACTCAATATCAGTAATGTTGTCAACGAAGCCAGATATGGATTAAAGCCAAACCAACTTACTCATTAAAGTCCTGAACAATGTAATCAGCACCTTCAGAAAAAAGTGCAGGGGAAATATCTTACCCGTCATACAGGTTACAAGAGTCTATGCAGGTCTTTCCCCTGATGAAGCGCTTGCAGGAGAGACACTGGTCTGGCCCTGGCCCCCAACAGCCATCGCTTGAGCATAACTCATTACACACCATCCCATCCGCAGCTGCAGAGAGAGAGGATGCTGTCATTAAGTTACGTAGTCCTCTGAAATGCAAAACAAAACATTTCATTCAACATCCTGCTACCCTTAGGAAATCAAATGGAACATTCAGATTTTCCAGAAATAGAATAGAGAAAAAGCAGAAAATTGTCACCATACCACTACCGAAACACGCTGTGCACTCACAGTTTGAACATTATACACACTTTTGCTCTGTTCCTCTCAGAAAGGTTATAGTAGAGTGAGAAAAATGTTTAAGAGCACTGCAGGGATGATCAAAACTAGAGAAGAGCTTCTCCACCAGGAATAAACAGAAAAGCAGCCTTAGATATAGGTGAGAAACGACATGATGAAGGTCTGTAAAATCATGAAACAATTATTCATTGCTTTTACTAAGTCCCCCATGGGCATTCAAAGAGACAGGAACCCAATAGGGTTCAAAACAGAGATTTTTCTTCATAGAAAGCATAGATCAAGCTGCAGAATTCCCTGACACAGGACATTGTAAATGCCGAAAATTTAAAGGATTTGAAAAAATAATTTTCCAAATTCACAGAAGGGCTATTAAACTAAAATATAAAACACTACCTCTGAATTGAGGCCTCCCTGATATAAAACGTATGTATGGTGGGGAAAAAGTTGAAGGAAAATCACTATTAACTGTGATTTTTTAAATTATTGCAAAAGCACCTGAACAGCCAAAGAGTTTTTCTTTACTGAACACAAAAAACCCACAAAAAATAAACAACAAAAGGTGAAAGACTGTTTCAAACAGCATGACTAATTCTGTATTTTTATTTTATAAAAATCATTCCCTATATAAAAATGTAGACGAATGTGACAGATGGAGAAAATGAGAAAAGAGCAAAAGGAAACACATGTTCTCTCTACAGCATCTGAGGAAAATCCAGTTGAATAGTTTCAGCCAAACCCTGGCACGCGAAAGGGTAGGTCTCTTAACCTGAATTCACTTTTGTTTGATGAAATGCTTTATGCAAATGGTTACATACCAGACTGAGAAGACTAAGAACAACAAAGATCTCAAATACCAGAGATGGCAAATACATAAACATTTGTTTGCTTTTTAAACCACTGGAAACAACTTGAGGGAAGTGTCAAATAAAATAAAATAAATTAAAAGTAGGTTTGCTGTAAGAACTCCATCACCCCCTCCAGTGCTGTAAGCAATGAAGATGTCCAGTTGGGAACACACACACACTCTGAAAGCACATATAGAACAGCAACTGCATACACTCAGCACAGATTGAAAGAAAAGTAATAATAAAATCAACATAAAACCTTTCACAAAATGCAAAAAGAGCACTGTCAGTTTTATACTCAACAAAAAGACAGTAGGTCTTCATGCACTACTTTCAGTACAGCAGCACAGCTGGGTGACTGAGGGGAAAAAAAAGCAAAAAAATAAAAGCACCTCATTTTCATTTCGGGATACCTGATGGTTTTGCCTCCACTGTCACTGCAGTTAGGTACCATCCATTACAATCTACCTTAACAAGTAAAGAGTATACCAAGCTTTATTACTTGAGAAGAACAAAGCCCTTCTAAATCACAAAAGAGTCAGCAGAAAGATGCTTTCAGAACTGGTTATTCTGTGCTACAGTGTATATGATGCCCCGCATTTGAACCACTGAGCAACTGTCGCAGCAGCATGCTTCATACCGTGACCCTCCTTACCGGCTCCTTCATCGCTTTTCATAGATCATAGAATGTGCTGGGCTGGAAGGGACCTTTCGAGGTCATCTAGGGGGCTGGTTAGCTCAGTCAGTTGAGTGTGGCGCTAACAACGCTGAGGTCGCGGGTTCGATTCCCATTCGGTCCCCATGCGTTGCCTGATCTAGTCGAGAAGTGGTGTCCCTGGCGACAGGGAGGCTGGATTAAAATGATCTCTAAGGTCCCTTCCAGCCTAGGCCATTCTATGATTCTATGATCTAGTCCAACCCCCCTGCAGTGAGCAGGGACGTCCTTATCTAGATCAGGTTGCTCTGAGCCCCATCAAGCCTGACCTTGAATGTCTCCAGGGACGGAGCCTCCACCACCTCTCTGGGCAGCCTGTGCCAGCGTTTCACCACCCTCGTTGTAAAGAACAGGAATGCCTTCAGGAAGGTTTATATAAGGTCTCCCTTCTCCAGGCTGAACAACTTCAACTCCCTCAGTCCATCCTCACAGGAGAGGTGCTCCAGTCCTCTGATCATTTTTGTGGCCTCCTGTGGATCTGCTCCAACAAGTCCAAGTCCTTCTTGTGTGGAGGGCTGCAGAGCTGCAGCACCGTTTGATGATGGCACCACTTCTGTCAAATGCATCTTTCTGATCCATCCAGCGCGCCCAGCCGATATCCTCTATTTCCTGCAAGGCAACTCCTGCACCTGCCTTTGCCCGCTGACACGCAGGAAGTTCACGTCACACCCGCAGGGTGCTTCCCTCTGTCTGTCCCAGCCCTGTCCCCCTGCTTTCTCCTCACTGAAATGATTAGAAAACATTTCTTAGAAAAAAATACACACCAATGGTACGCATGGTTTCTCCCTCCTAGCCCATGTAGCGGGCGGGCAAGAGGACCGAAGCTGCTTCCAGTCTCCTTTCTTGCAAAAGGACATTCTGCTTCATCAAGATTGAAAATGGCAGATCCTCATCTACTTGTTTGGTTTTCTGCCGAGAACGTTTTCATAATTCAGTGCCAGAAAAGGACATTTCACCTTTACAAGCAGCATGGGAACCAATCAAAGGCTTCATGTCCTCCAGCTCTTGCAGACGAAGTGATCCAAGAGAGTCACCAGCTCGCTTCCTACTCATACAGCGCAGAGCTGACCCTACACGGCTTTGCTGTACGACACCTGTAATTCAGCAGGTAGACGAGCACTATCTTATTCAATACAATACCACAAAAAAGTTTGGGCATGCAAGGTCTGCACACTCATCAAGGCTGGAATGCTTGAATACATATATCTGCATATTATCTTTTTTATATCACATATACTTTCTTAATGACAACATCCAGGAGATATTCAGAAGTATCTGTCTGATTCCTCTTTTGTCTCAAAGCTCCAATCAGGTACAGCCAAACATAAAATAGTTAAATTTAGGAGTAATTCCAGGTGGTCATTTAATTTCCTTTAAAGCATATTAATTATGACAGATTCCAGCACAGCAAGAGAGACCTGAGCCATTTAGCAGGCCATTTCACAGGGATGTCTCATTCTCCCTCCCGGAGCTCCGCTGTATATCAGGAGACATTCTGCTGCAGGCAAAGGAACCACACCACACAAAGCCAGTACAAAGAGAGTCAAAACATTCAGCTTTTTATTATTGTCCTATTCCTAACTTTTTTTAAACATAGCAACATTTTTATAACAGCTCCCAGATGTCAGTAGATCCACTGACTGAACTTCACAGAAATGGAAGGAACTAGGCAGAAGTTTTGCGTTAGCCAGTGATACATGTGTGGCCAACACAGCTTCCTTTGTCACCTGCTTTTAGACATTTCATGTATGTCTCGGTGAAGTACAGCTCAGGAGGAGCACTGACTTGGTATCAAAGGACAGTTTTTGCCTATCCCATGCTCTTTGCCTACAGAAGCACTCAGGAAGAGATTCTGGGCAACAGAGCTGGTCATTTCAGAGGAAGCCCAACTATTTCTCAGGATTTCCAGAACCCTCAAGGGCTCCCTCAGAGCAGATTCCAGCACTTCATGCCTGCCGACCTCCATTGATCTCATCCAGTTTCATGTGACCTGTGACTGACACTGACCAGACAAACACAGGAGCCCTGCCTCACGTTACCTGCCACCTGGGATTAACAGACAGCTCCAGGCTTAAAATGCATCAGTAACTAAAAACTAGAAGGAAAATCCCAAATCTAGAAACTATCATAGTTCTAATTAAGCAAACTTCTTATACGAATAGTTTTATTTTCTAGTCAATGACTCACTGTAAGTATTTGAAACACAATAAAAACACACTCTGCTTTGAAGATCCCTCTGTTCTCAGTTTTAATCTTGAGAGTATTAGTAATCCTACTGACTCTGTTTCACACTTTCATCATTGGAGGGTAGTTTCCTATTTGATTTCTCATTTTTATTTTTTTTTGTAATTTGAAATTGTGCTTTTATTACTAGCTATTTCCTTTCTTTTTGCTGTTCTCAGCTGTCAGACTATGCTGGGATCAGAATTTATTTACACACAGTGTTGCACTAAAATACACATTTGAATAGTAAGTGTCACTGTTACAAGATAGCTCAGAAAGTATACTGAGTAACCTTATGCAAATAAAGAGTTTTTCAGTAAAGAAAATCATGATTACACTATTGAATTCTAGACAACACAGTGCCTGTAGTTCTATGAAGAAAAGCAATAGGAAAAAAAAATAATCATTATTTCCTTCTGCTTATTTCTAAGTCATAGAAATGTTTTCATAAATGAATCGTGGCAAGAAAGGAGTGGTTTTTTTGACAACTTATAAACCCCCTTGTTTTTCCTCCCTTTCTTTAATTATAGTGATGGCTAAGGAAAGATTTCAGTTTCAGACACATTATGTGGCACTTCCATGTGCTGAGAACATTCTGAAGATCCAGCATACCACATGGCTGCATGTGGAAGAAAAGAACAAGAATGTTTTTGACAAGAACTCATTTTCATCTGTAGTTTTAGAACAAGCATTCACTCTTTATTAATGGGGTCACACAGGTTAAAAGCAGAAAGGTTCAATGTTTTTCCCCAACCTAGACAGACCACCAAAAAATAGCTATCTAAAAAAAGAAAAATTGTTATTAGGCTATAGACTTACGGGCCTGATCCAAAGCTCTGTGAACTCAACAGAAAAGCTCCTGCAGATTTTAATTAGCTTTGCATCATGCCTGATAATGAATGTAATAATTTATTCAAGTTGTTAATTGGTAGCTAAATTGACAAAATTCATAACAATCACATTTATAACAACCTTTGCCTGAAAAGGCTCCACTGTACACTGCAGGTGTCACGGGAGTCTAAAGGAATTATTTAAATAACTTTGTATAAAAGAACATCTTTCTACATTTATTTTGTGTGCGCTCATAATTAACATGAGTCACCTCTGACTGTTCCATAAAAAACCCCATGCTGGGAAAAGAAGGCAGATTCTTCATTTGGGCACAGAGCAATGGCAAAAGCTAACTACCAAAGCACATTCTCTAGGAAATAATTTTATAGTAATTTATTCTGCATTAATAATGTTTATAACAAAGTAAGTTTCACGTGCAGTGTTTAACATTAGGGTTGATAGTAGCAGACAAGTAAAAGTCTACGTTAGACGAGAGCTCCATGTGTTGCATTTTAGATGAATGCTCTCCATTTCCACTGGGCTCATCCGTTTGAATCTGCCCATTTGCAATCTGCAGCGGCGCCTCAAGCCTCAACTTGTCGCTCACCCTCAAGTTCCCCCCTGTACCCTGCCGCTGAGCCCAGCGTCCTTTAGAGTCTACTCAGGGGCCACTTTCTTCTACACTCCCTGTGTACTCAAGCTTGGACATTTCCAGCACTCACACTTGTACCCCTGAATGTGGGAAGGGAAGGTGGAGAAGAGAGCAGTCACACTCCTTCCAGGTACCCACCTCACCTGGGTTTGGCTGGGACAGAGTTAATTTTCTTCCTAATAGCTGTTACAGTGCTGTACCTTGAATTTAGCGTGGGAATAATGTTACCACACTGACATTTTCGTTGTTGCCGAGTAGCACTCATCCTAAGTTAAGGATTTTTCAGCTTCCCATGCTCTGCGAGCGATCGGGCACACAAGAAGCTGGGAGGGAGCACGGCCAGGATGGCTGATCCAAACCAGCCAAAGGGATATTCCACAGCACACTCATGCTTGGTCGATAAACTGGGGGGAGCGGGACAGGAGGGACGGATCGCTGCTCGGGCATTGGTCAGCAGGTGGTGACCACTGGCACTGTGCATCACTTGCCTTCTCCCGGGTGTCATTTCTTTCTCTAACTCTTTTTAAAAAATATTTCTTCGCATCATCATTATCATTATTATTATATCATATTTTATTTTTCATTATTAAACTGTTCTTATCTCAATCCATGAGTTTTACTTTTTTTTTCCTGAGTCTCCTCCCCACCCCACTGGGAACAGGGAGGAGTCAAACTATGACACCATCCTCTCTGGCCCTGCATGGGACAATATTAGAAAGAAAACAGAAAGCAATAGAGCGTTGTGAGGTTTATGGACTTTTTAAAAATTCAGAAATCACATGTATATTTTGCTCCTCTATTTTCAACATTCTACAAACAAGTGAAGCTTGCTCTAGGCTTTTATCTAGTGTTTGGAAAAGCCACCTCAGAGCGAAATATTTGGTGACTATTTTAACATTGTAAAGAAGTAGCAGAAACAGAAAGATGAAATAATTGAGGCTATCGAAGTATAAAGTATATTGTGTGTTGGATAATCTTGTAGCATCTTCCACTGTCCATTGTCTTTATCTTCTTCATTGAAAATAAAAACAAAACGAGAGTTCTGCCAAACTCTATGATGTCAGTGTTATCTCAGAAATGACACATTAATATTGACTGAACATTTCCACAAATATTTTACTCCCTCAATAGTTTTTCAGTATTTCAATATTCTTCACTGTCTTATATGGTCTGGTGAACATGACATTAAATGGTACGGGAAAGAGATCATCATCTTGTGATATATCATGAAAGTCACTTTAATATGATGCCGACTAGAAGATCTTGGAAGCTTTTACATGGGTTTTAAGAAATGCAAGACGTTAATAGTAAAAGTTTGCAGTAACTTGCTTTAACTCATTAACAATCACCAGGTAGGGAGGAAAACAAAACCAATCTTAGTGACCCACAATACACAAAGAAATAATAATAATAATAAACATAATTAACATGGTTTAGACTGGTTTCTGCACTGAAAATCCTGTGGAAAAAACATCTTTAATGGATATTTTTATTAACAAGGCACACTCTGATAGTTACCATGCAAGCAAACAGGTATTATTTCTACCAGAGGATGGATTCCAATCCTGCAAATACTTACTTATTTATTTCCCTTCCCCATTCTGACTAGTCTTACTTGTCACTTAGAGAAGCATCACTTGGCCCAAGCATCTGCAGGATCAGAGTCTAGAACAGGCAAAATAAGTGAAAGGCAGAAACGGAATCCCTAGAGGCCTGCCCTCAGACCCCAAACACTCAGGCAATGGAAACTCCCCTAAACCCCAGCCTGTTTGCCTATCCTGAAAATCACAGATGCATCAGAGGATGCTGGAGGAGCACAGCTGGCTCTAAGGAATAGTTCTGCTGTACTGCAAATAACGGTGAAGATTTTAGTCCAACATCTAAGCTGCAGCAGAACCCATTTAACCCCAGAGAGGCGCTGACTGACAGGCAGAGTTGAAGCAGCAGGATAGCTCTTCTCATTTAACGCCGACTCTCAAAAGGCCACAAAACGCTAATCCATTCATTCACAAGGACGTGCATAGAGAGAGAAAGCAACTGTTCCCTGTGAGGATTCATGAAGTCAGCTGCCTAAGACACCGTCTTCTGGTCAGAGTAACTTGGCCCATAGCCTACGCTCATTATATAAAGTCCTTTTAATGGACACAGGTTAGAGTCCCTTTTCAAAACTAGTCCCTTAGTACTGTAGTCTACATTGAGACTTCTTAAAATTAAATGAATGAGACTTGTTTTCCTCATGAAGATTGCCTTGGTGTTAAATTTCATAAAATACCTTTAGAAAGATTTTTCTTCCTGGAAACTAATGAGTCTCTATGATAACAAATCCTTAACAAGCTAAAAGTCAAATAAAGTTCACATTTTCCCCTGGCATGAAAGTATAGTGAGAAGACATACAGTGCAAGAGGATGATGTGACAGAACATCTACGTTTCCATTTGCCCTGGAAGCCCGTGTTTCAGTAGCTGTGGCTGCTTCAAAGGGCCTCCTAGTGATCACAGGCAAGGGGAAGGAAGTCTTTGACAAAGGAATCCTGACAACTCATGTGGAGCTATCTTCCAAACTACTGCACTTGGCTATGTGTCCAAGCTCTCAAACCCAGTGAAACAAACGGGACGCTATTCCATGAAGGGAAAAGCACCTTATGAAGTTCACCTCTGAGAGGCTGAAGCAAAGAGGAAGCATTACTGCACGAGACACGAGGCCTACGTTCAACCTTATTAGTGCTTTTTTTGGTTTTATACTAAATCTCTAAAAATGGAAGACAGATGGTCGTTCTATCATTAAAAGATGCATCATTATCAGACAGCTATAGTCAATCTGCTGTTAGAAAGCATCAAAGAGCACCAAGTACAAGATTTTTCTCCCACAGTCAGCAGTTTCTCATACGGTAGAGGAAACCTGTGCTCTCTGGAGGGTTCACCGTTTTTTATCTCTCAGCAAGACGAGACCACTAGGATCCTGGAATATGACCCTCATAACTCCTGCATGGTCATCAAGACCTTCTGATAGATTCTGTGCTGTCAGCCCAAGAAATTCCTTATGTGAAATCTGAAAGAGGTAATTCTTCCTGGCATGACATATAAAATACACATGGTACTAGACTGCTGGCACAGAACTAGGTTCCTCCTCACCACATGATCCTGTTAAACTCCAATCCCAGTGCAGGGGAAAGAAACTAGCAATGCATTCCTGAGCAGACGGAATTCTTTTTCTTGGAAACACATCTATTTGCCAAACATATAATTTTTCAGAGTTGGCTTTCTGTGTGGGGGCAGAAAAAATAGACTGTATACTGGAACTGCAAGTCATCTACAAATGCTGTAGCTGGCAAGACTGAAGACTCTAGTTACTCATGGGAGGTTAGGAGTTTTCCTCCAAGTTTCAAAGGAGCTGATGGTGCCAAAAAATGCATGCTTTTCCCTTGCAAGGCTGATCGTACTCAGTGTTCAAATAATATTCACCCTCAGAAGAACTCAAAACCCTTTGAGATTGAAAAAATGAAAAATGAGAGAACAGAAGCCATGAAGATGATGACACAAAGCTCAGGGAAGTTGAGCAACTAGAACTAAATCAGAACGAGATAAAGTTGGGTGTGTTGAAAATAGAGACTGTGCAGCTTTCTTTGTCCTGCAGCTGGTTAACCCACTTCATTATTCAGGACTATTCTTGGACCCTTCATCAATGCTTCATTCCCACATAACGTTATTATCATGTGTTCGATCGTCTCTGGATGACACAGAGAGCTATGCTACTCTCACAGACAACCACCCGTATTCATTTACTCACGCTTTGTCACCTCTTGGTTGGGTTACAGCAGTAAGGACATGAGGGCACAAAGCTCTTGCACATACAGGACATCCCCGTGCACTTCCTCACCACGGAAGGAACAGCGGACACTGCACCTCTCCTCCACCCCCTGTATCGCCTTCCCACAAAATGTCCAACCAAGCGCAAGGGGCTAAGCCGTAGTTTCATAGCCTTAACCAAGGGCATCTTTTGCAAACACACACAAAAACTTCTACCAAGAAAAGTTCTGTTCAACACATACTCATGTCTCATGTTACAGAATGTTTACATTAAAGGATAAAGTATGCTGCAGTCCAAAATTGGACAGTGGTCTGCAGGAGGTTTAGAAGCAACCCTTTCTCTCTATACCCTCAGGCATTATCACAAACTAACTACATCAACAGCAAGGGTCATTTTTTTAACCTTCACTTTTTAAATTTATAGGCAGAGAAATAGCATCATCATCATAAACCCCAATAATAATAATAATAATACAAAATAAAAGCCATAACCATGCAGAGACCTACCAAACAAGCCTTTCTACTTCATACTGCTCTTACGTGGCAGGAGAGATTAGAAAAGTAACTGAGCACCAGTGATAAATATATCTGTTTCACCTAACGCCGGACGGAACACTCATACTACAGCGATGAGCAGTCACAAACTCACTCAAGGCATAGCAGAACAGTACTTCAAAAGGAAGGGAAAAACAGGAGGAGGTGTTAAGAACTAAAAAAACAAGTTAAAAGTAGGACTGTAGCCTGAAAAAGAAAAAGCACAAACATTTCTGGCTGGTCAAGGCACAAAACCTAGAAATATCACTTAAACATATAGGAATTTAATGCATCTCCTCTCTTGCTAGTACTCTATCAGATGCTGAAAATGAACTCTATTGCTGATGCAATATGATTGTCTTAATACAATTTGCTGCACAATTTCTGTATAACCAAAGTGTTTCATCTCCTGCATAGCATTCATTCGCTTTTCAGTACTCTGATCTTACTCCAGGTAGTGGCACATAAGCTTCCTTGAAAGACAATACCAATTAAAAGCAATTTTCTTTATCAGATAGGTCGAACATAGAAAGGAGGAATTTGGTGATCAAAACCAGCCCCAAAAGTGACCTTTCTGGACAGGGCCACTTTAGTGCGGCGGGGTAGGGGAAGCAAAAGATCCTTCTCTCACTCCATAAGGAACAGGCTGTAGTTTTTGGAATCTGTAAAACCCGTGCCTTTCATAAACACTACATTCAGTCCCGATTTATGGTCTTCAGAATTCAGATTTGCAAAACCAGGTCTCTAACCTGCAAAATCTACGTCATGGTAAGGAAACAGCGCTCTCTCTCTTCTCCCTTGCATTTGTTCGTATCTTCAAATGTTTCATTTGACTATAAATCTGCTCAGAGGCAGGCTGGGCTAAATCTTCAGATTCAGTAAATGCTCACAGCTCCACTGATGTCCATGAAGCTCCAGGAACCATCAGCTGAGTTTCTGGTCTGCTCACTGCACTGTATCCCATCAGTAGTTGTAACACTTTTCCCCCGCTAAGTGAGCCAATGGTAGACAAGAAGATCTGCGCTAAGCAGCAGTACTTACTGCAGTTCTCTGCCTTTTTATTTCGATGAATCACTGTCTTTTGACTGGGTGTGCTGAACAGGCTGGTCCAGTTGACAGTGTGGTAGTAGCACAAATTGCTGTTGTCTGTTATGTAGATGTTGCCAGCACTGATTTGCTTCAAGGACTGGAACTGCAGAGAGGTAATGCCTTGTTGCTTGAGTATGAGTAAGGAAAGGCCACTGTGATGAAAACAGAAATAGGAGAGAACAGGAATTAGCCCCAGAAGGTGGAACTTACTAGAGCTGGTTGCAAATTTCTCACTGGAATTAGGTCCTCATGTCAAGTTGATTTTCTGGCAAAACTGAAGGTTTGTCAGAAAACTTCTATTTTGGGGTGACACAAGTATTTTATCATAGAATCACAAAATGGCTTGAGTTGGAAGGGACCTTAGAACATCTAGTTCTAAACCCCCTGCCATGAGCAGGGACACCTCCCACTAGACCAGGTTGCTCAAAGCCCCATCCAGCCTGGCCTTGAACACTTCCAGAGTTCTCTGGGCAACCTGTTCCAGTGCCTTGCCAGCCAACATCCAGGTCTGTTGCCTAGAAAATCATGAGTCCTGTAAGAATTGTGGTAACACGAAATGTAAAGCTCACAGCACCAGGCTAAGTGGGCCAGCAGAATTCAACTAGTTCCATTTCTTCCGTTATCATATTTTTGAGATAAAGTACTGCTGAGAAAACAGAATGAAATCCAGATTTTTTTCTGACCAAATTAATACTATGATAGTTTATACACTAAGGAGAAACTGACAAAGTCATGCAAAATGTATTAACATCTTCTGTCAGGCATCAAATTAATGTCATTTATAGTAATACAGGAAGAAATTGTTATTTTCAAGGAAATTTTTCCAGCCCACTTTCTACATTTCATTTTTCTTTTGTTGTAATATGTGGTTATCGCTTTTCTTCATCAAAGGAACAGTAAATGATTGTCTGTGCAACACAGAAATGACTGCACATATTTTATGACTAAAGATTAATGAAAATAATATCCAGTCTCTGGGCATCCTTTAAGTTTCTGTATTTTAATGATTATAATTGTTTTCCAGGTGTTCCAAATAAAAATTGCTGCTTCTAAGCAGAGTGCTGGGCTGTAATGCAATCTCAAGGTTTAGCTGCTATTCTTATTCTGCTGGGGTTGCTGTTTAAGATGCCAGCAAAACCCCATGACTGATTTACTACATTTACAGACTGGGGAGCCAGGGGTTGCTGCTCATATGTATCACTGAGGTGTCTCTTTGTGCTTCCTCCATTATTTCTCACCACATTTTCTTCTCTTCAAACTAGTTCCTCCATAGCAGTTTCCATATGGAAACATCTGGTAAAAAAGGCACGACAGAGTTAAGGTACACCCCATCGGCAAGGCACTTCAGCGATTTCAGCGCTCTTCCACGGATTTTATCCCTCACCACTTCTAAAGGCCACACTGTTCTGTGGGTACATGAGCACGCACTGCCAATCACAACCACATGAACTTCCTAATAATGGGTCTAGGTTCTACTATTAATATTTTTCAAGTTATGTTTTGCATTCACAAGGCATGTTAAATCATAAAACGTTCTTTCTGGACAAAGAGTTTATAGCTACAGTTACAATAATTATGTTCCAAAGGTTATTACCTACTATAAACAGATTAGCAAAGACACTGCTAATGAATACCTTGGTAACAGAGAGAAACGTATCAATTTATGTGCCCTTCCCAAAGGATGCTGCTTTCTGTGCTACTGAACAAAGAATCATTGAATACTAATAAAAAACGATTCCATCAAGAGAGCAAGTAAGTACCTTACCTATAGAGAGCTCTTCCACCAATAGTAACCAAGTTAGAAAACACCCTGAAATCGGTCATATTCTCAGGCCATGACTGTATGTTCAAATACCCTGCAGGAGAAAAAGGCAAGCACAGGAATGC
>NW_009732919.1:92629-106252 GCF_000703405.1 Apaloderma vittatum | reverse complement strand
AATGATTCCAGCCACAAAGACTGCTTTATCACATAAATGAGTTAGGACTAGCTTAGCCTGTAAATGAAAGACAGTGCCGGTTCGAGAAAAAGAAATAAATCCGTAATGAATGCTGCAGACTGGTGTCTTCAGAATCATCGGGCTGCCTACCACCATCTCCTCCAAGAAATCAAAGCAGAACTTGTCATAGCAGCATTACATCCACTTCCAACAGCCACAGCGAGGGTGAATCTAAACACAGGCTGGAATCTCCCAAGGTCTCCCAACCTCTTCTCAACAGCAGCAGCAAAAAAGGGTTGCCTGAATTAAGACCCTTTTGTTTGAGAATGTGCTAGAGTCTTAGACAGAAGTTGAGAGATCCGCAACGATTATTAAAAGATGACAAGACTTTCCTAAAACAAAGAACTTGCATTCGTTTCGGAGTGTGCGTGTGGACTGCTCAGCACCACAACATTCTCTGCACAGGTCTGTGGGACCACTTTTGTGCTACACAGACCTCTACAGAGCGCGGTCCCCTACGATTGTGATTCACTCCTGGAATGAAATATATTGCATCTTTAAGCATAGGGGTAATTCCGCTTAAGTAGTAGAGCTGAGACTTTCAATTAGACAAGGTGCTTAACAATGGCAAATTACAGACACCCAGATGCCAGATTATCTTTGGCATTAATTAGGGAGAGATTTAGAGCTTACTTTCATTTTTTAATACCACTGGCTTGCTGAAACACAGAGCTTTTGAGAGGTAAAGCACGTGGCAGAGAACTCAAGTGCCAAACACATGTGGAGCTCCACCCAGCTCAACAATATAATGTACACACACTTTTTCTGTGTTCATGAAATAAAGAAATGAAAAAAAAACCAAAAGTCTATCTACACAAAACGAGCACTCAGTCAAGAACTCAAAGCTGCAGTATGTTCCTCCCTGCCCCTAGATGGTGAAACAAGAAGCAGCAAGATGCAAAAAACCAAAGTACTAAGCTCTAGCTAGGTGACCCCACCCAAAGCCACAAGGGCTAGGAGGGACGCCCTTCCCACACATCATACACTTGTCTTTAAATCACAGAAGCTGATTTGTAGCAGCATCTGCTGCTAGACATAAAACAGTTGTGGCAAAATCTGATTTGCTTGTTAGACCAAAAACAGTAGCCACAAAACCTGATTTGCTTGTCTTTTTTTTTTTTCCCCAAGACATATTTCAAATGCTTCCAACTGAAGATCAAGACCCCTCATCCACACAACAGTAAGGTCTTGGTTGTCTGATGCTTGGGTACCCCACACGTAATGGACATTGTATTTGTGAGCAAAGAACTGCACACTTATGAACACCAGCTGCTACTGAAGGTGCTGTGTATTAAACTTCAACAAAATTTACAGTGTGGTGAGTCTATAGAAAAAAAGCCCTTTGTATTCCTCAGAAAATCCAGCAAATGACAACCGTAAACGGGAAATGAGAAGTTCAGATTGTAGAAAACTGGAAGTATTTTACCTGTTATCTCTCTCACTGTTTGGAAGATATTTAATTTCTCTGGATTGATTGCGGCAATTGTGTGATATGGGTCCCTGAAAGATAAAAAGAACAAAATATGATATGCTGAATAAAGAAAGAACAAGTTCTCAAAGCTCTGTCACGTAGAAAGCAGTAGTCAGGAAGTTGACACTGTTTTTAGGCAGCGTATGCTCCAAATACCATATATACCCTATATATTAACCCCCTGTTTAAGGGCCAAATGTCTGATATGCTTTATCAACACAGGAAACTGTAGAACAATCCAGGCATCTTCTACAATTCTTATTAGCAGGGGCAGGATTTTTCAGTATAACAGGAACAGATGGATTTTACAGCTCCAAGACCGAGAGTTTCAGCTCATCGTGAAACTGGAGGTGGGCAACAAACGGGAAGATCAGAAGCTGGTGAGCACTGAGGGCTTGTTGCTCCTGCTGCAAGTCACGAGGGAAGAAGGAGGCAGCACTTAGCGCTAGCTGGGGCCACCCATCCTTAAACCACGGTTCTCTTTGGTAATCCCACCCCTTCACAGGCAGCAACACAAGCAGAGTGCACCTTGGCTTTTTAGCACTCCAACCAGAGGCAACCAGTAGAGAGAAGGCAGTAGAGAGAAAGACAGGATACAGAATCACAAAAGTACGACAGGATCAACTGTAACAGTACAGTTCCCCATGGAAACAAACAAAATAATTCACTTGGCATCTTTCACTGAAGTTATTCTCTGCCACTACAAAAAGTCTTTCAATTCCCCACAGAGTGATAAGACTTTAAGTCTCTACAATCTGAAGCATTGAAAACTCACTGCAGTTCTCTCTGAGTGAACAAACTTGTACGAGAAGTTAACGAAAAGCTGAACTGGAATATGTATTACTGTTGTTCCCCTGCAGTGTCCTATAAACTATTTGTGTAGCTAGTGTCATTTTTTTAATTTCCTGTGTTGTTGATTTGCAAAACGTAACAAAAAAAATCAAACAAGAAGCTGTTCCAGAAATGTGAAGTTACTTTAATTACTTTTCAAATCCTCTTATTTTAATACATACTGCTGTAATTTATGCTGTGGAACAAATTAGAGTTGCAGAAATCAGTGTCCTCATGCTTAAGACTTGTTGGAGGGAGTTTTCTTCACGAAGAATGAGAGACAAGGTGCTACATAGTTCCAAGACAACACATCCTAGGCCTACATTCTTGTTTTAAAACAGAAAAAGGTCTTCTAACTCTCTGCTTAATAGTCCATAGTTTAGGTATTTTTCAGATGAATATGATTTTATTCAAGGTTGTGTTTGGTTCCTTTAACTCTGAAAGGTTTTTTTAATGAGACTCATCTTGTAACTTTGCAGCTCATATAACTTTTGCAACAAAAGCAGTTCTAACATCCAAAATTACGTTTCATGTAATGCACTGGAATAATGCACACAAAAATTGCTTGTGTCCTCTGGCTTCTTGTCTGGCGTTTCCCAGTGTACTTCCTGTTCTGTGAGATTTAATAGATTCTCAGTCGGTCACCTGGCCAGATCAGAAAGTATGGCAGCCTGAGCCCTGACTCCTGTGTGACCTTCTCCAGGGTTTCAACAAGTTTGAAGCAGCATTTCCTTAAACCACCTGAATCAAAGTCCTATGCTACATTAACCTTTCACATCGTACTCTTCACTGGAGAGATGAGAAGAGGAGCTACACAGTCAAAGCTCACATTTGTTGCCCTTTTGAGAATCACTGAGCTGTAGGGCCCCACTGAAGTGGATTTTTTTCAACCGTCTTTCTCATGGCTGGAGTTAAGTTGTAGGTGAAGCATTATAACCAATTGCTATATCAAATCAAGGAAATAAGTAATTTCTTTCCATCTCACCTAATAGAGAAATTTAACCCAGGCAGCTCAGCATCAACCACTTCATTATAATGTAAATATATCTGAATCTATAAAAGGACTATAGAAATATCTCCCGGCACTACTCGTGCCAGAATTCCGTTTCAGATCAATCTGCAGACATTCCACTAATCACATTTTCGCTAGGCCACAAAGCTGCAAACATGGAGTTGGTTTCAAAATGCACTGAAGATACCAAATCTTGACAAGGAGTTGCCAGCACTGTTTAAAGCTCCCAGGAACTTAAAAAGCAAGTTAAAATTTGAAGCCTGTGCAGTGGCACAAGCAATTGAGTATTTCATACTCTTAATTTCCCATATCTGTATACTTTTTCCAATGAAAGGGCAAAAGGGTCTAATCTTATGTGTGCATTTTGAGGATTTTGCTCATTTTAATAGGTCCAGAAAACACATAATCACCATGGCTGATTACAACGTGAAGGCCTGAATTAACATGAATTAACATCATAGGTGTGTTCTCTCAATGAATACGATGCAGGACTGTGGCCAGCTGCCTAGGACCTCAGCCGAATACCCAAGCGGAGCATGTCTGTCTGCCCTGGGGACATCCCACCCCTGCAGCATTTGCTTTGTGCATCCACCTTTGCTCCAGTGACAAACACACAGTGCACCGCCCTGTGAACAGCAAGGCACCCGTTACCTGGCTGGTGTATTTGCCTTTAGAAGGAAACACTGGCGAGCCTTTTAAATATTGTTCTGCACTGCCACATCTTCAGCCGTTACTAAGACTTGTTCAGTATACAGCCATATTTTAACCAAAATACTGGATTTAAATACCAGTGAGTTTTGCGCATCTCTGCAACTGAAACTTCAACCTGTACTTCAAAACTAATGGACAAGAGGGCAGCTTTTTGGCATGTGTAGGCAGTGACAGCCACCCAGGCTAAGACAACTGATGCCAGGTGAGGCACTCTGACTGCATATTCTCCACATTAGACTGCTGATCATATGAAACTTAAACAAACTAACAGAAGATAACTTCCCTTTCTCCCTGCTCTAATCAGCTGTTACCATAAGCCAGTACTGCAGATCTCATAAAGCAACCAAATATCACAGTTGTCTTTTCTCTTTCTAGTGTAAACAGTCTACTTCATCCTTTTTTTTCCTAGGGCTTGAATCACAAGAATCAGGGTAACAGTTTCCTTCATAATGGAAGACAGGAAGCTACTTTATCCTGGATCTCCTATTCTGTAAAAGAAGCCTGCAGCCATCATTAAGAGGAAGATGCAATTCGTTTCAGCTGGCACCATGACTTAATGTCTTAATATTTTGTCACTTACCCATGAATCCCAGTAACAAGGAAGATAAGGTTGCCATTGATCTTGGTACAGTTTATGAACTTGTCAATGTTGCTGGAATCCACCGTCTGGGCTGACACTAAACTCCCTGTTCCAATGCCATCGCACGCTGTCAAAATAAGGAGTTTGTGTGAAGAACTAGGAAAAACAATTACTGAATCAGAACATGAACCTAGACAGGACTCTGTTTCTTTCAGAGATAAAGCAACATAGAGGCGTTAAAACGTCACCTTCTACATATACTCCCAAAGCAGCATGGGCCAATTTAAAACAAACAATAATCTAAAGTGCGTGCCACAGAAGCTCATCCTGGCACACGGGTTAGGGTATTTCACACTGGACCTCAACGCAAGTATGAGCCACAGAAAATCCCACTCAAGCCAGCCGTAAACAGACAGTTGATACCTTAGCTCAGACTAGCCTCGTGGCCGTACCCTTTATTTGCACAGGACTCACTATAGAATCCGAGGCGTCCTAACACTGTGAGCTCAACAGGTCCCCTTTGCTCTGCTGGATTTTTGAACTTAACCATTCACATGCCATAAGGTTCTTTGGAAAGGACATATTAATAATTCTTTACTCATCATCCCAACAAGTTACTGGGGCCTGAAGATACTTTGGTAGCTAGCGAGGAAAATTCTTTACCCTGCCTGCGTAATTTAGTTCCACTTTCTGGGAACACATGATGCATCCAGGAACAAATCCTTCCTGATTCCACCATGTATCCTATCACCCTAACTGGGCTCCTCTAACAGCAACTACCAGCAGCACACGTGAAACTTTTACAAACATCTGGCAACTTTCCTCCTCACAGAGTAAGGCTAAGAGCTTGACAGGAACACTACACATACACTTTCATGCATAAAACTAATTATCCAGCAAAAAGGTTAGTAACTGCAACTAGGTTAAAGGAACAGACATGGCCTTCACTTAGAATTCAGCATGTCAGTACCCTGCCTTGGCAGGGATCTCTGTGTCTGACTATTTCAGCCATGTGGAGTGACTGTTGGTTTATAGAGTTTTTCAGTAGCTCCATCGTGAATTCCCTTCCAGATGTGACTTCCACTCAGACTGAAAAGTGGCACAGGCCCCACATGGGAAAACTTAGGGGGCTTTGCTCCCCAGGCCTTCCAACAGGGAGCAGAAGATCTCCCTAGAGGAGCTTGGGACAGGAAAGTAACCTATAGCTTTCAGTCTTCTCAACAGCATCATCACTGAAAACTTTTCGTCTATGTTTTTCACACAGTTAGAAAGTAGGTAGAAGATTCTGGGAAAACAGAGACATTTTAAAAAAACAGAGGAAATGAATGGAAACCTAAAGCTGCATTTCCAAGTATGAGAAATACCACATGTAGAAGCCAGGGCTTAAGCATGGTCCCCTTTGGAATGACAGAAAGACAGCTCTAAACTGCCTCCAGGAAATACTTGTTATTAAAATAACACAATAAAGAATTCTTTCATATTTCTCTAAAACCAACAGAGAAACTCCCTCCATTTTATCTAATAGAAAAATAACTGGTTTTGTTATATTACCGTTACAACTTAAGAAATTGTCATTCTGTTGTATACATTATGTCACACACAGCCCGCATACCTCCAGTTTCCGTGGGTATGGAAGGGCTATTCATATTCTACAACGTACTCATGAAGGGTATTTCATGCCAAAATAACACCCTTCTCTTCTTCTACTACAGTCAAGAAAATTTATATTAAACTACTGCGTACCTTTAGGACAAATGTCAGTGCAGGGCTTGCACATCTTAATGCCATTTTCTTCAACCTCCATCTTGGAGCTCGGACACGCACGGACACAAGAGCTGGAATCTACCACAAAGTTGTCTGCAGAGAAAAAGAAGATATTGGCAGAAAGCAAACCACTGGACTAAAAAATACCAGGACGTGCCAATACTTATGGTATTAATTACCTCCGTGCCTCCACACTGCCATTAATATTTAATGCTCAGTGTTTTCAAACGTATATAAGCAAAAAGAGTAGATGAAGTCTTATGAAAATCCATGAAGTGTCAGACCTGATTCCCTTTCTTCCCCCAATTTGGCTTTACTATTCTTTGCAGTAAAAAAAGCTACAGTAATCGAAAAGAAATGAAACAAGATGCACTGCCCTGTCTCCTTCATATACACACTAACATATACGTCTGGGATAATAAAACACTGCAAAAGACAATGACAAGTATTTCAATTTTCCCTTGTAAAACAACTGCCTAAGGGGATATAGACTGATCCTACCTAATTGAAAGCTTAATGCTGTCAAGAAAGGGAAAAAAAGTTCAATGAAGTATTTGGACAGAGAATCATATCCCTTAAGCAGGGCATGCTTTGTAAAAAAAATAAACAGATTCTTTTGCTTCATAAACCCCACCACTCTATTACAGACAGAACTACAGAACTAAGCCTTGAGAGTCACAGCCTCAGCCTACTGTCAGTCTGAACACCTCCACTGAGATTCAAAATTTGTATTTTGCTTTGGGTTGAATTATGGTTCCGTTTATTACAGATTACCCATCCTTCTCATAAGTAATTTATGGCTAATTAAAGCACAATGCAACTGAAGACCTTGGTGTGAATGAAAGAGAGAGCAAGAATACTGCTTCCCTTTTTTTTCTTTCTAACTCAAACAGCTGTATCAAAGACTATATAAGTGATGACCCTCTAATTTTTTTTCTGTTACTTGTCATCATCTGTCTGGTATCTCAGAAGCAGGCGTGTTTTCACATGCATGGAATTATTCTTTTTTTAACTCCCTCTCCCCCTCTAATTTTATTCTGGAGTTTTAAAAGACTGTATTGTTGTCAGTACTGCATTGTTTTCCTCATTGGGACAGAATTGCTCAGAAAATATTTATGGTAACTTTCTGTCATCCTATCATTATTCTGAGCATAGAAAAGGGCATCAGTATCATGAAAGCCCTTGGTGCCAGGTAGTACTGGTGGTAGACTATTATTTTGCTGAAATATAAACTTATACCCTTTTACAATCCCACAAACTATTTTAACAGTACATTTTGAAATACACAAATGCTAACCTAAAGCTCAAACAGAACAAGCGGCGGTCATGAAAACAGAAATCTACTGAATTTCCTTTATGAAAAAATCACTATAATACCGGATACTTGGGAAGGGCCAGCAGCCCGGAACGTCACTGCCTTTAGTTAACACATGACTGAGTTATTACAGGCTCCAAGCGCGTGTGGAGAGATTTGAGACACTGCACCGTGCGCTTAACTCTCATTCTCTCGTCGTTCAGTAAGTCTCCTGAAATGCAACTCAAACTTTCCGTCACTGCAGGAAAAGGTAGCTCACACAAAACTTACGTGGGCACTTTTTGACACAAAAAGCCCCATAGGTGTACTTGGCATTGTGATTATGCTCCAGTTGGAAGGTGGTAGGATTGTACACGAAAGTCTGGGGGCACTGTGTGACACATGCGCCACTATCATTGAAATTCATACAGGCCTGCAAAACAAGGAAGACAAAAAAAATTAAATCATATAGCTGCTTTTGTGAGGTTTTTTTTTAAAGAAGTGTAAAATGCAGTCTTGATTGTGTAGACTCACTGCAACAGTGAGGAATGTGATACACAGTTTTCTAACCTTCATTTTGGCTACTTAGATTTCTTGCTAAGTTCTTGGCAAATACGAGTTATAAAAGGGGGCTCACTGAGGCCCCTTAATTTGAAACACTGTTAACTGTTACAGCA
The DNA here is from genome assembly GCF_000703405.1 of Apaloderma vittatum. Lineage (NCBI taxonomy): Eukaryota > Metazoa > Chordata > Aves > Trogoniformes > Trogonidae > Apaloderma > Apaloderma vittatum. The sequence continues at coordinate 97,852 of NW_009732919.1, read as the reverse complement.
CTTCCTACAAAACCACAACAACACTGTAATTTGTTTCATAACTATAGTTACTACTAGCAATCAACTAATTTACAACTCTATAGGACATTCTAGAACTGCCAAGAGTGATCAGTTATTTATCATAGTCTAAACAAATGCTAATGACTTTTTCAGAGGTCGGTCCTTTAGATTTCTTACAGCATGAGTCCATCATCCAGCTGAAAAGTGAAATTCCCAATTATTAAGCAGGAGAGGGATAAGAACTTCTTTCGAGCTAGCACAGGAGGGGGTCATTTCCCTAAGCAGTAAGTTTAACAAGGTCAGTTGTTTCACACACAGAGAGAAGAAAATAGGACTTTGTATCACTTAGCATTCAAGCTCAGCCACCCACAGCTGACAGAGGACAGAGCCCTGACAAATGAAGAGGCAAATGTGTGGATAAAGAAAGTAATGGTATGCAGAGAAAATAATTGACCATGCAAGGTTGATAATTAGCAAGAGAAAAACCCTGCTGCTTTTGACAGTCCTTATCACCGAAGATTATGTCTAGGGTTTTAACTATAGCTTATAAAAAACCTGTCGGAGTAATACTCACAAAGAGTACCATAAATGTCAAATTTCCTAAGAATGTGAAAGCTGTAGCCTGGCTTGGAGCCCTCTAGCACTGCTAGAGGATTCTGATTCCTAACTGACCCGTCTTCCAGAAGCCAGGTTGCTTTAGAAGTTTTAGTCTAGGGGTTTATCCTTCTGGTCCTTTCCCAGGTTGTAAAAAATACAGATGGTTTTCAATCTTTAAAGAGTTGACAGGCATAAGAACACGTGCATTGTGTGCTGCTTTTACTAACAGTTCCATCTTCATTCAAATCAGGACCTGCAGGACTGGGGAGATTACTTGTCATCTCAGAAAATTTCAGAAGGGAGAGGTAACCATGGGAGAAGGACAAAATCTGCTGCTGAAAGGGACAAACAGGGAGTTCCATGATGAAGGCGCTCTCCTGTACAGAGCAGTAAGTTCAGCCAAACTGCTGATGCTGTTTTTTCTGGCTCTTTAAAATGTGTATTGCAAAGCATGTCAGTTTCTCACAGAATCAAATGTGAGGTTTTCTGTTATTTTTACAAAGATAAATAGAGTCAGCTACTTCTTTACTAAGAACAGGATGGGAAGTCCACCCTACGCATGTGGTTCCATCCTGGGCACTCACCCAGGTGCTCCTATGCATTTCAAGTTTTAGCTCCAGTTTGGGTTTGAACGTAAGACAGGAACAGCTCTAAAACTCTGGCTGAGCACGTTTGCTTGCAGTTATGTCAGATGATGATCATTGTCTTGCTTTTAGAACTGCATACGCAAATGATTGTATGGCAGCATATGGAGGAGGATAGATGAATTTTATCTAGAAATATTAAAACCGTATTTACAACAGGATGCCGTTGCAGGCTGCCATGATTTGCAACGCTTCATAAACTGTACTTTTGCTTATTAATAAATACTAATTTCACTTGTTTCCTCAACGCATGTTTTTACATCCACTGCTGACTTAAAAGGTACTCCATCATGTACATGACAATCTTCTGACAACGGTTTAGCAAATTCATCAAGCAAAGCACACCAATACTCTTCGGAGAGACAGCACTTCTCAGGAAAAGTTCATCTAGAAGATTTGGGAACTTTTAATTTATAACTGTAATGCTTTGTACACATTTGTAATTGCTTTGATAATATATGCAAACTCCTAGCACTTGGTGCTAAGTGCCGCTAACTTGCGAGTAAAAGCACAGGAAAATACACAGTTCTTGAGCGTTCTTGATACAGTTCTGTATCTCAGCTGAAAGCTAAGCACAGTTGTCTATAGCCTAAAGGGTTACACTTTTCACCCAGTGTGTGCTAAGCAAGTAATGACTAGTCCTGAAAATTGCCAAACCCCTGCTGAATTTCTTTTACATTGCTCTTGGGCCAGGAGAGAATGAGAATAAAGCCCAGGGTGCTTCTCTGCAGGATCAGAACAAACATGCTAGTTGATTTTTAGCACACGTATTTCCATAACTGCCACAATAGAGAAAATCTAACTCATTTCCTTTCAGGCTGCAGTTTTACAGAACTTGTGCCGCAAGTAACTTGTCCTTAACCTTTGAAAATGGGCACACATCAACACATCAGCTTTAAGGATGTTCCTCAACAGCCTTACGGGGACAATAGCTGCATTCTTCCTCTTTCCTTCACTTATTTAGATCATACAGGACCTGGGAAAGAATGTTATTTCCCCATCTCTCTAGTGCAACGGCAACACGGTACCTCCAGTGAGCATCAGATCAGGTGTACCACGTAAGCTGTGCAAAGCCCCTGCCGCTCTAATAAAACCTGTTAGTAGTTAAGTCAGGCCATTGCTGCATTTCATCAGCAACAAAAGAATATAATTTAGAATGTGTTTTTGAAGCACATCACCTACCGTTATCAAACGACATGTGAACAGTGAGCAAGTTGCAGGTTCAGCCAGGGGAAGATTAATTCTTGCTGGTTTGTTAAGATCCACTTGCCCACACTATCAAACCACCTGCAATTTTCCATACCATAATAGCTCTCCTCCCAATGCCACCTGGCAGATTTGAAAAGGAGCCTACCCAGCTTTGTAGGTATTTGTCTCTTCAAACCCTTGGGTACCTTTAAAGATCCACCTCTCTGGGCATGTTCTAGTTCTAAGGCTTCTTTAGGCCTAGGTTTGCTTCCCCTGAAAACATTAGCAAAACTTGTCTCTGCAACCCACCGTGAAAAGCTACACATTTTTCAAGATGAGTGTTGTGTCCTGAAGCTGTTTAGACTATTATAAATAACACACTACAAACAAGACAGGTTCATCTAATTGCCTGTATGTTCAGATTGTCTACTCTTTTAAGTAAAAAGTTAGTCTTCTCCTCTTCTCATCTTAAGGTCACGTAGTAGCATGAATTTGAAGTAGAGTATTTTGGAAATAATATTCCTTCCATCTCCACAAAGAAGCATGCCCAGTAAAAAAGCTGCATTTAAATCAAGTCTGGGAGTAATAGGGAACACCTTTCACAGAGAAGCTAAATTGTATTCTTGACTTTCAAATGAAAAGCACACAGAACAGTAATAAAAGCTGTGCTCAAATGTAATGATAAATACTTCTAAAAATTCCCTATCACCTCTAAAAGTTAATTTCAGAAAAGTGAATGATAAAAATCACAGAGATTAGCATATTAATAGTTCCCAATCTGTATTTACAAATCTCATAAATCTGTTAATGGGCAATATTAAGCAGATAAGTGATGTTAATATAATGTGAAAAATGCTAAAATTTGCAGTCTAAATCTGGGAGTGTATATGCAATACATTAAAAGGTTCAAAATTGTGAATTTCATGGATTAAAGCATTAAGAATTTGCAGCGTGACTGCCAGGAACAAGAAGAATGGGAAGTCTCACACATACAAAACAATCAGTGTCTTTAGGTCCGGAACAGCCTCCAGCGCACTCCCGGTGGCAGCAGTCACTGACGTAGGGCCCGTAGCACCGTCCATCACACTGCTCTGCACACACGGTCTTCGTTACTACAAGGGAGCAGGAAAAATTAGCATGTCAGAAGCAGAACTGAGGAGCAAGCTCTTCAACTGCACATTGAGGAAAACAACAAATTGAACAGCATAGCGAAAAACACCCTCAAGTTTTAAGGTAATTGCTTCAACAGTACTACTCACTTGTACACTCCAGAATTCCTCCACGATACCCTCTTTAGGAACATATACGTGGCTCAAGGACTGTGCAGGAAGAACTTTTAAAGCGTTTACTCTTACGCTTGGAAATTCAGGAGGAACATTATGTTCAAATTATTAGTTCTTGTAAACAGCTGATGGAAAGACATGATCCCATTCTCCCACTCCAAATAACAGAAGAGCTCACCAGTTCCGTGTGAGCTTTCCCAGAAAGAACAGCAACACCACGTAAAGGGGTGAAATTCAGAGCCAAATGCTCTTCTTGATAGAACAAGAAATAGGCAATGAGATAAAAGAACCTGCAGATTGCAACACATTTGGAAACACCACTTACCTTTCCTAAATAACACAATCCAGCCTTCATTCACAGGGAAACAACTGTACTCTACCAACTGGAGAGCACAGTGATTTAAGTGGTACCACACTGCTGTGCCTCAGGGCTTAGCTCCGTGTAAAGAATGGTCATCAAGTTGAGCACCTTCCTCCCCTCACTCAGCTATAGCCTCAATCTTTATTTTATGGAAAAAGAAATTGATATTATCCATAAGACTATATGAACCTCTGTCTACAGAATGTGCTGTGAGCTGTCTTTTCATAAACACAAGGATATTACACTTCTGTAATTAACCTTTACCATTTATTTTGTTAAAAGCATTTAATTACTTCTCTGTGAAAAACACTTTGCAAGAAGCCAGAGAATGCAAAATTCCACTCAACTTTCTGCTCAGTTCTACCATTTAATGGATTGGTAACTCCTTTATAAGTACTTTCCAAACCAAATTCCCTCCACTACTTGCCAGAGATACTTTAGGTAATGCCACAGCTTCTTGATATACACAATATTTATTTAGGACATAAGAATGTAAATAACCAAAGAAAAATCATCATTTATAATCTACACAATAAAATGATGCACCTTATTCCATCTTGATGATACCAGAGGCAAACCCCCAGACAGAAAACATTTCCGTGTCTTATGCAACCTCATCTACAAAATGTCTGTAAATGCACTTGCTGCCAACACTGTTAGAGAACCAGGATTTGCTTATTTAAGTAACAGTCTCCATAAATGTTAGGACAGAGACATAGAACAGGGGCATAATCAGGCAAAACATGTCACACCACCCTGCTAGCTGTCAGGGACAGAGCCTCAGCTCACAAAAACGAATGAAGCCCTCGTTTAGTGAGCGACTTGTACAGTTCTCTGCCAGCTCAGGAACTGGCCTGCAGCGCCTTGCTTTGCACCCACTATTTGCTTTGGCCTCAAAGGGTGGCAAGGCCCAGATTTATCCTGACTTGCCAGAGGACCCTATTTCCCAGAGGCTCCTCCTCTCCTGCCGGCGGAGAGGACCCTTATTTCATGCTGTCCCACCGCTCCAGGCCGCTGTGTTTCCCTGTGCCTCTCCTCAAACACTGAGCAGGCCTCAGAGCCGAGCGGGCACCACCTCCCTTCCCTCACTTGTTAAAATGACCTCTCCTCTGCCACCACTTGCTGCCCCCCTCTGGCCAGCCTTGCCCCA
>NW_009732919.1:84149-92598 GCF_000703405.1 Apaloderma vittatum | reverse complement strand
CCCTCTCCGCGGGACGGAAGCCGGGGTGGGGGGGGCACTAAAATGGCTGCCTCTCCCCTGCTCTGTGTCCCCTTCTAGAAGGTTCCATGGGCAGAAGGCTCGGTGTCCAGGCACCCCTCACCAGCACCACCCTATCTGCCAGCTCCTAAAGTGTTACAGCACACTAGCAGCATATTTCCTCTTTCCCTTTTCTTTTTAATTGCACTAGAAGCAGGAGCCAAATTTTAGGTGGATAATCTCGACGTTGTTGCAGTGGGACAAGAGCAGAGGACGTGACAGTAGGCCATGGTCACTTGCTGGCAGGATGCTGTTAAAAAGTGCTCCTTGCTGCTGCTCCACCGCAATTTAATGTTTTGGTTAAACTTGGGAAATTTTGGCATAAAGCACCTCTGTATAGGCAATTAGTACAAGCCACCTAATGAGCTCAGTTATCTTTTATCTACCTCAGTGCCGGCTGCTTTGGGGAGCAGGTCAAGATGCCCCTCATGACTACAGAACCACTGCATCCCCGTGGAGGGCGTTTCCTGGCAGGCTTTTAGCAGGGCAAGGCCCAGCTGTATGTCCCATCCCATCAGCTGCAAAAGGTGCCAGGAATCCTCCACTGCTGCCTCCTCAGAACAGGCCCTGAGGGGGTGAATCCTCTGCCTCAAGGGGAAGAGGGACCTGCCTCTCCTGCACCTGGTGTCCATGACCACAAACCCCACTGAGCACCTGCTGGCATGTTTGGGTGTCCTCTTGTCAACTCAGGAGTTATTATTTTTAGCAAGGCAAGATCTGTATTTGGAGGATTAGACACTTCTTCCAAGCTGAGCTGCAGAGAACAGCACATCCGCAGGCTGCACACCTTCAATAGCAGTGGGGAACAAGCTCCAACAACAACAATGGATTTAAGCCATTTACTGAGAATTTTTCAGCAGTTTTCATACTATAAGGCTGGGACAAAATCATGTGAATTAGCCTCCTCTAGAGCTCCACTGTAAGGCTTGTGCAATATATAAAGTTACAGATACTGTCCTTTTTTTTTTTAAGAAAAAAATCCCTAACTTTTTAAGAGACTACAACAATTTATTCCAGAATATGCTTCCTTTTTCGAAAAAGCAAGAGCATACCCTGCACCAGGGCTGACCTGGTGGGCTACGGCCCCCTTTTTCAGCACAATATGTAAACTAAGTGCTTTCAGAAAGCATACTCTGCGTATGATTAGACACCAGCTTAATGAAGGCTTGTACCATGTTCTTCGGGATAGAGAACATTTTGAGGTGTCCTGAAGACTGGGAAGTTATAAAGTGGTTTGCAAAATTTACAATTACAGCAAAGGTTTGTCACTGTTGTTTCCTAATTGTTTATTTTGCTGGGAAAGCAAACAACGGCAAGAAGAAATGCCAACATTTCATTCTAGGAAAAGGCCACAACATACCACATTTATCTTCTGGTTCATTGCATGCTGCACTTGCATTAAAACTGCTATTGAAAATCTGGCTCTGAGGAGGACCTGGCAGGGATCTTCAGTGGCACCACACCAAGACAGAACTGAGCGTAGTGGACTCTGAATGTTTTTAAGGACTCACATTCAAGACAGATTGCAATGTAGGGTTTTCCCCAAAGCAAAATGAACACAAGGCAGTACTACGTATTGCTTGAGGTCCCAAAACAATCTGAATGTTCAGATTCCAGTAAGTGTAACTCAACAGTTCAGCTTCCTGCAGTCATTACCATTGGGTAATCCTACAGAAAATGGACATAGCTGCAGTGTATTAAAAAGATAGCAAGCTTTTTCCTCAACATTTTTTTCTCCAAATGCAACCCATTGATTTTAGAGCTGTGACTCGAGACCCATCCAAAAGAATGGAATGTAAAGGTGAATATTACCCAAGATATCAAACTGTATCTTCAGGCTGATGAATATTGCTGGGTGGCTCCTAGAGGGGACACGTGGCTTGCTTGAGATGGTGTCAAGAAGAAAGTAGGGACAGACAGTCAGGGACTGGGCAGCAGCTGCAAACAGGCAGCAGCAACTGAGAGCAACCCTGCTGCATGCTGAGAGAGAAGACTGGAGCGACAGGCACAAGCTGGAACACAGGAAGTTCCATCTAAAATATGAGGAAAAACTTCTTTACTGTGAGTGTGACAAAGCACTGGAACAGGCTGCCCAGGGAGGTTGTGGAGTCTCCATCTCTGGAGAGTTTCAACTCCTGCCTGGATGCAATCCTGTGTGATGTGCTCTAGGTGAACTTGCTTTAGCAGGGGGGTTGGACTAGATGATCTCTAGAGGTCCCTTCCAATCCTGATAATTTGCTGACCTCCTACCCAGCATGGAGACTTCACAGGGGTGCTGCTGGACAGGGGTAACCAGGAGCCCTCACATCACATCCTTTTTGCAGCCCAGATGCATGCATGAGATCCAAGCGTTCTAGGCTGGGACCCCAGAGGAATTTAGGCATCAGACACTCTTTTCTTCACCCAAGAAGAGCCTTCACTAATCACAGCTGAGGCCCCAAGTCTCAAACCAGACTTTCTGTGGGTCAACACAACTACCCATCCTGACACTTAGTGACCCTTTGTGGGATCCCAAGAAATCTGAGGCTTTGGCTGCACAGAACTGTCACAGTTTGGGCCAGGAGAGAAGAGGAGAGTGGAGCACACCAAGGCCTTGCAAAAATGTGTCACGTGTTGGGACGGGTTTCTGGGGGAATGCACAATGCTGACTGTCAATCATTACTAGTATTTCGTTGCAATACAGCTGTGTTGAGGATGGGGTGGAACAGGCACTTCATATATGTGTGCAATTAATCAGTCTCTCTTATTGTTTCCCCTAAGCTTTAATTATGAAGAAAAAAAAATCTATGAAGAAAAAAAACGGGAAGTAACTGAAATCAATGAAAAAGTCTTATGAACATGCAAAGTTATTAGAGAAATACAAGGGTTTTAATTAAAGATGCTGGCTCCAAGCAAAAATGCTGGGTTGCCCTGATTGATCTAAGCTGCTGGTTCAGCTCTTTCTGTCTCTCCAGCCAGGCTCCCACTTGCCTTCTGCTGCTCTAATTGGGTACTTCCTGCATCGGCACCTTCTTTCTCTCAGCAACATCAGCTGCGCAAAGACTGTATAAATACAATTATGCTCAGGCCAAACTCCTGTACACATACGCAGTCATGGAGCATTTTACATTTGCTGAATGTGGATGGTTTGGGTTTGATTTAAGGGCTATTTGCCTTTTTTGCATTCCCTTAGTTGGGCCTCTATTTTTATTTAGATTTTTCTCTCTCGTTTCAGTTACATTCTCCTAGGACAAAGACCATAATCTGTCATTTTAACAAAATAATGTGTTCAATTTGTAGAAGTTTGAATTTCTTTTCATATGAAAAGTATTAAACCCCCAAACTCTTAACAGGCAACAACAGCAAAAATACTAACAACCTAATCATACATTTTCAAATTTGATTAGTAAATTCCAAAAGCACTTATTCTTGTGGGTTAAGTGGTTTACATTCTATCTATTTAGTGGATGCCCAATACTCTTTGAAAAACAGATTCTTTTTTAAGGTATTTCTATTTTAGCCTTTCCTGAGACTGAAACAAAGAATACCGTCTCGCTTTTAAATGTTCAATATTAATATTTACTAATAAATTAATTATTAAATTAAAATGGACTGCTAACTGCATAAAACAGTACCCTGAAATTACATCTTCTCTAGCTTATTTTGAATTTCATATTAATTGGCTTTTTAAACATGTACATTTTCTCGTCACATTTGGAGAGACATTAGGATCGAGTTAGATGCATGTGGTGTTTCAGACAGTTAGAAGTACAGAGAGACATTGCTGGAAGGCAAAACAAGAAGAAGATAGGTAGACAATATTCACACAAAACCCAAAAGGATTTTGATTTTTTTTTACACATGTAATTTGAAATGAAAGACACAGATTAAGATCCTTCATATTTTATCCTTTCCCAGGAAAATAATTTAAATCTTATCTTGGGAGGGGGGCTCATTAGAATCTTTTGCTTCAGTGACTCCATTAAAAAAATATGAAATTATTAAAATGCAGACAGGCCTATGAGTTGTTTCTAGGAAGAAAATAGTTTGACACTGGGATGTATTACTGTCGAAGTGTTTTTTCTACATGTGTTTTTTGAAATATGCGCATCCCCAAGGTGACTAGGTTAAGGTACACACTATGTTTCTGATATCATTCATCCTATCTCCAGCTTGCATCTAGGAATAACACTTACGAGTTTGAAAGTCAGTCATGTTTTTTAAAGTCAGAAATGAAGGCAGCAAAAGCACAGTACCACTTGTATTTTTATGTTTTGAGTCTCTGCTCCTATTCTTTGCTTCAAACAATTTGCAGACAAATGCATTTAGTGGAAGTGCAATGAAGAAATGCCCATTGTCAACCTAATATTCAGTCTTTACCTTAAATCCTGCTGTTTACCCAAGGTGCAAGAAGAAATTATATGATATAAAATTAATGTCTGTTCCTGACAATCAGAAGCCACAGACTGTGCCTGAAGGTAAGAGGCTGTAGAGTAGCTATTGCAAATGAGAAATGTGTCATCTGTGTATCTCCCTGGAACTTAGATGGCATATGCCTTTCCATAGTCCGTTATTTTAAATCCACTGTTGTACCTCAGCCAGTCCCCACGTTTGGATTTGAGAGGGCAGTCACTGTGAAGGGAGAGAGAGCTGTCACTCTTGGAGCTAACCTACCATGCAGCTCTGCTAAGCTTCTAACTTCACAACACTGCAGATAACTTTTTCTCTCTCTGGTATTACTCCATTAATCCACCAAATCAGTTCACTTATCTGAGAGCATTGCTTTGTAGAGGTTGAGACCTGGAAGCTGATCCTTGCCACATGGACCTCTGCAGCCACACAGAGTCCAGCTGCACTTTCCTATTTCACATAAGGCTGGAGCCTCTGCTTGCTGGGGCCAAGGGTCCTACCATCCTTACGTAACGTAACTGCCAAGGTTTTACAATATTCTTGCAGAAGGTAACCACGTAAGGCCTGAATTAGTCTACTCAAGTTTGGATGAATTACCCAGGTTCTTGCAGAGTCACTAGTGTTAACAGACAAATAGGCTTCTCATTAGGACAGAAAGAAGCAGCTTTAATTCATTCTAACCTAACCATGATGTAAAATAATTTGGTCAGCTGGGGCTTAAGTCCCTTTCTATTATCTACTTCAGTACACAGCCCTCCTTGATGTAAGGAGGCTTTCTGAGCAGACTCCTTTGGGGATTTCATAAAGACTCCCAGCAAAGGAAGGAGACATTCTAGGTCGATTCAGATGAAGAAGAATCTGCTTAGTGTCACTGTACCTGGTTTGTCATGCACTTATTCCTACAACCTGTTTTAAAGCATTTTTAATCACACCCACAAATAAAGCTCAATATGAAAGAGTGACATAAGAACATGTTAACATTAGTGGAGCTGTAACTGTCACCAGCTTTGCCAGCAACATCAGCTGATGCTCCTGAAGGAAAAGAGGTACCCGGCAGGGCGGCAGAGCCCCCTCGCTTTGCCACGGACAGGTCAGCTTGGATTTCCTGCTTGTGCTCACTTGTAAAACATTCATGTCAAGCTGCCTGCCGTCTCTAATTTTATCTCTTGCTCCATGTAGTCCAAAAAAAAAAAAAAGACATACTTGCACTGTTCCTAATATTTCCAACAAAAAAAAGGTAGGTAATATTTGGATATCATCAGTTGATAGAGTGAGTGAGTTTGGTGTGCTCGCTTCAGAGCAGTTAATTTGTCACAATCCCTTCCTCCTATCTAAAACTCAGGTTGTAGGAAACAAGCACAAGCTAGAGCAGTGCCCTCCGGGGGAGATATCAGCGACCATTTCATTCACTAGGAAGAGCAACTCCAGTAAACGCAACCAGTTTCCATCCTCCTGAATTTCAAAGAAAGGAAATATAAAGGATAGCTCTATTCCCATACAGGGGAAAAAAGAAAAAAAGCTTGTAGGAAAAGATAGCTCTCAATTTCCTCCTCTTTTATATTTACTAATATTGTGACTACACTTCTAGCTCTGAGTGAGCTGAAAGCACATATGGAAGAAATTCAGTGAAGTTTTTTTTTAAATTCATTTTAATGCTCTCTAAATTCAAGAGGACAGACAGACATTGTGAACAACTCTTCACTTACTACTTCCTTCACCAAAAAACTATTACTCTCTCTTTCAGTACAACTCAAATACATTCTGAAGTTATTATAAAGAGAAAAATTCTGTAAGATAAATAATATTCCCAGGCTCCCACTGAAATTAACAGAGTATTTTGTGATTAAGAACTTTGCAGCATCAGGCTGCCATTAAACACCTCTAGATCTGCCTTGTAGTTTTTCTAATCCTCCAGTATTCATTTCAGTGTATTCCAAACTAAGCACCAATATTCTCAGGACTTGTGCTCTGTGTAGCCACCAACAAGCGAAAAGAAAATTCAAGTCAGCTTAAGTGTTTTTAGAAGCACAAGAGAGGAAAAAAATCATATGGGCAGGAGAAAAGCAGATCATATTTTGAAAAATTACGTATCTCAAAATTATAGTAAACTCAGAATTTCTATTATCCCTTCATAATTACAGGGGAAAAAAAAAGTAAGATCCCTGGTTATATTATTTTTCAGTCCTTTGTTTCCCAGAGTCTTGCATACTTACAGGTCTGGCAGTGATGCTCTGTGGGTCCCCAGCACCGGCCTGTACAGGACTTGTGGCATCGACCACCTGCAGGACAGAGAGAAAGAGAACGAGATTAGAAATGTGGCTTCCTTTTACTTCCTCAACATCCAGCAACTGCTGAAGAGGAGGGCCATCTTGTCTTTGGAGAGTTTTTATGCTTTACAAAGGCTGAAAGAGAGCTTGTAAGAAAGGCCCAGATAAATAGCCAGAACTGGTATCAAACAAAGGAAATGTGGCCACTTGCTGAAGTGCTTTATACCCTAAATACCTCCCTTCATGCAAAATGACTGGGACGTTTTAAACTAAAAAAAGCTGAACAAGTCTGGAGGACTGAGGAACAATTTCATCATCCAGTGCTATTGCACAGCACAGAGAGAGCAGTAGTAAGACTCATTCATTCCTCTACAGGAGAAGAGATTACTGTGCTAGAAAGGATATCTGTCTGTCTGTCTGTCTGTCTCTTGTTCAATTTCATCTGAACAATGGGACATCACACTCAAAGTGTCTTTGATTAAAAGCCACGCCTCTCTCCCAAGAGCTTACGTAGTCTTCGTGTCCAACACAACAGTAAAGGAAATGTGCCTTGTGCAGCCACCTAACCCCAGTGACAGCTAAGGGTCACAGGACCTTTCCTTTTCTGACTGTTGATTCTCCAGTTGCCTGCAGTTGTGCTTCTGAAGAAACCTCAAGTTCCTTCAGAAGTCAGAGGTGATGCTCCACCTCCTGCTCCCACATGCTGCCAGGTTAAAGCCTTCAAGAAAAAAACAACTGTAGTTGCTTTCATTGCAAAATACAGACAGAGGAGGAAGAGTTAGCAATGGTAGCCTTCATAAACTACATAGTAATTAGAGACTGAAACCCATTTGGACTGAAGATGGACTTTAGCTCACATATTTCATGGCTAAACTGTGCAAGGAAATGGCAAGCAGGCAGAGGGATCGGCACATTCTCCTCTGGCTGCATCTTAATTCATCTGAGAAAACACCTGGACAGTCCCACGCCAGTTCTGACTGTGAGCAAATGGAGGCCTCATTCTGCAGCTCCTAACCCAGATGCGTCCAGAGTTTAGCCACACTCCTGCTCTACATGTTTCTCCCTCCTGAATGCTGCGTGTGCCCGAACAGAGAGCCTGCCTGCCTGCACCCTGTGCCCTGGCTGCTAAAACCCTAGTGTGGCAGTGCCCGAGGCGTAAGCAACCCAGCCCTGTACCTGGTGCCAGGCCTGAAGGGATGAGCTGAGAAACCTGACAGAAGCACTGTTAGCGACTATGCACAGTCCTTACCGCTGCTCCTTTGACCGCAGGAACCTAACCTGATGCCTTTGACTGAACTTTCCCTCGTCACTGAATACTGCAGAGAATCTCCCATTTGAACGTGATCCAGAAGCTTACCTTTCACGCCTGTATTCACAGCAGCTGCTGCTAACCCCGCTCCATCATGCTAAATCAAACACTTCCCACTCGCCCTGATGGGAGACAGCACTGCACCAAGTGCAACGTGCCTCTCAGCGAAGGTTGGCTCATCCCCCTCGAAAAGTGCTCCTTGGCTAGCAGTGTGCTTACACCGATGAGACATGATACAGCTGAGCAAACCTGCTGCGCCAGTCGCATAAAATCGGACTTTCTGCCACTACTTTTTCAAAGCTAGCGGTCTTCCCTCAGCACTCGTGCAGCACGCACAGCACTACTGATCATGTTGGATGGTAATTACCACACTGTGTGCCAACTACTTTGTTAAACCTACCAGCTCCTTGCTGCATTCATGTTCATT
>NW_009732919.1:37256-84118 GCF_000703405.1 Apaloderma vittatum | reverse complement strand
GCTTGCGAAAGAGTTGCTGCTGACATCACCAGCACATCATTTGCTGTCACGTTCTGCCATCTGTTTATTTAGATCTCAAATGTACTATAACTACATAACGCAAACTCATTTTGGCTGACAGGGAGGGGATTCCATCTGGCATGAATAATGCAACTTTAATCAGTAATAACGATTATTATGATTATTAAGAGACTAATAGAACCCTGTGCAGAAAGCAAATACATCCATATTGATTTATAAGAATAGACATTTAAAAAAGAAGGTGAGGTAAACAGCAAATTAAAGGAAGAAATACAACAAAAGAGGCTTGACAGGATACAGTTTGTTTGCTGATTTTGGTGCTTGCTCAGCTGAATAAAAATGACACCCAGGAAATGTTTTTTTATGAACTAGCTACCTCTGACCAACAGATGCAGGAAGGAGACAGGCCCATGATGTACATTCAGACAACCTTTCCACCACTTGCATTGCTTGATTCTCCCCTCAGCTGGAGCGTCCCTCCTGGGGGCAGCTCGGGAGGAACCACAACCCATGGACAACAGCACCTCCTCTCACAAGACTCTTATTTTATGCACTATGTTTGCTTGCAGTCAAATCTCATATCTGCCTAGCTCAAGCTGGAGTTTAGGGACAAAAGCAGAAGCCTTGCAGCATAAAGCCCTGCACAGATCACCAGTAACCACACATTCCTGAGGCGGAATAAGGCAGCAGTTAGGCTGCTTCTTCCTTGTTCTGTCCTGGGATTCTATCCCCTTCCAAAACACACTCTATGTACTGGGCTTCCCAATGCAATATATGTAGTGAGATAACACAGAAGAAACTTCAAGTATCTCTCCAAGTGATCTCTAACTAGAGTCCACCCATGTTTCTGCAAAAGCTACATTTGAAATAAAAATCTTTATATTTGAAACTCCTACGTGCTCAGCTGATCCTCAATACACAACCAAAAATGTATTCAGTCACCTCTTTCTTCTTGGAAATAAAAGCAAACCAGTATCTTCAAAAAATCGTGCTTTTTTTTAAGAAAAAAAAACTTCGATGCCTGCTTCCCAGTACGTGACTTTGTTTGGCAGTGTCAGATGATCATTTGCATTTAAACAGAGATATTTAACAATAAAGCAAAAAAAGGCTGCCAGTTTCCTTTTTTTCTCATTGGGAACTCAAAAGTATCTGTTTCATTGTTTTCACTTTTCTCAGCTGCACAGACATCACAAGGAGCTGAGCTTGTAGGCAGCACACCTCTAAATGGCATTGCTACGAGTTCTTTTGAAGGTCAAATATACTGAGAATTAAAAACAAAACCCAAACTCCCTCCAAACAGTGTGCCTACGCTTGTTTTTCTTTTCAGACTAACAAACTACCTTCTCTGCTCTCAGTACGAACTGGTCCAGATTCCGCCCTTGCAAACTCAGTATTTCACCTCATTTTCCCGCTGTAATGAGGACAGATTGCTACCCGTTCATGATCTGCTTTGTAAATCTAACACAAAACTAGCCCCACGGAAGTCAACACAAGTAGTAAAGTGCAGAAGGAATATTCATGTGAGGAACAGGTCTCACGATTAGATTTGTACATCAGGCTGTTATTCTCTGTGTCTCCAAAATATTCTACATCGCTCCAACCTACAGCAAAAAGGGTTAGAGGAAATAACTAATGAAGAAATGGCAAACCATGAAACTGCAGAAGTGTTCTTCCTCTTGCTTTGGTGTAGCAAAGAGCAGAGGTAGAACTCCTTCGTATGATTTCCATCACTGTTCCTTGACATTGAAAGACACCAAGTGTCCCAAAGGACCGAGGAGCACTCAGCAGCAGTGAAACAGCCCATCTGTAACAACTCGTGTATGTTCTTATTCCAATTGAATAGCGATTCAAGAATTAGTTGGAATTTGGCCAAAAAAAGCTCTGCTGGGGTCTACCCTCTAAGTGTTACCTTGCCCATTCACTTAATTCTTGCACATTAGTGAAAGCACGTAAGAAAAAAGATTTGTTTTGTTTTCTTAGTGAGATAAGGAAGGGAAGAACCTGGAAAAGTCTTCTGCCCCATTAGAGATGTGATGCTAGATGTTTCTGCTCCTGAATAGCAGCGCTGTTTTGCACACACAAGAACATTTTATTCCTTAGATTGCAGAGGAGGAGGGAAGGAGTTAAAAGGAGGCTCACGTAATTTTTACAGGATTCGTTATGAAATCTAAGTTTAAAAATGGCAGACTCCTACTGGAACACGAGAATTAGTTTTGCTTTGGCAAATTCTACGCAGAAAACCAAAGGCTTGTCTCCTGGGCTTGCCTTCCTCGGGCCAGTACTACCGCGACAGATCTTCACTATGGACTCTCGTGTAGAGCTTCAGTGCTGGAACTTCCAGCACTGAGCTTTGTTTGAAGGAGATGCTTCTGCTCTCCCACCCAGGGAAAGTCACCAGCAGAAAACGCTTGCTCACGAGCTTGGGAAAGACCAAGGTTACTTCATCCTTGTGCTTTCCGGAGAATAGAGGAGGGCTTTCCTTTGGCTCCAGACTGACTTTATTTTTCAGAAACAGTAAAACCACAAAGAATCAAGTTACTGACAAGACAAGAAAAATGAAGTCCTCCTCTTAGCTCTAAGCTCAGTGTAGTACAGAGAAGAAACACTGCTCTTCTTCCCCACCAGCTATGCCAGTCACCTCAAGCAGCCTGCTCTCAGCAGAAGGAAAGCAGCAACAAGAGGAGAAATGGTCTCACTCTGCACGAAGCTTGCATTTACAGATGATTTCTATCAGGTTAATAAATCATTAATAAATGTTAGCATATCTGCAACACACTGATACTGAAGTGAGAATAAACACAACCAAAATAAAGTGGCTTTGATGATTACAAGCCACGATTATAAGCAGCCTCTTTACTCCACTGACAGCCTAAGATAATTGATTAACTATCAAAACACCTATAAATCATTTATTAGCTTCTGTAATCTATTTATGAACTTATCTTTCAAGTAAAAAATTCACTCCTGCAAAAGTGCTAGAGATGCTGCTTAGGTTTCCAGACCTAACTAGTCCTAAGGTCCAAGAAGTTCCAGGTGTGCTCCATGGTAAGAGTCCCAGCCTCTTTTTTTCCATGGCTTAGCTGGGGCAGAAGGTTTAAACATGCCTGCATGTTGTTTTTAAGGAAGACTCCTTAGTTTTATGTATGAAGAGATAACAAAATCAAAATATAACTCAAACACAGCAGCAGAGCATTAATATGAATTAAAGATACTATTGTTGTGATGGATTGTTCTGCCTTTATCAGGCTGTGATGGTTTCTGTGTCCTTGTCTGACTATTCCTATTGTCACACATTCATTCATTCACACTTCTTTGTTCAGTAAAAATAATTTTGCATTTTTACCAGCCCTGTGCTAGCCTTCAGATCTCTTCTATTGATTTGGAAGTTAATTACCTAGCAGAGACTCACACTTTTCAGGTTTTCCTTTCTTTACGGCAAGAGAGACACATGTTGCAAGAGAAACTTTCTGTAAAAGAAGAAAACATCTTACAGAAATATCTAGTGCTTATTTCTCTTCCTCTCTGCTGAAGTGTTATGGGATACAGAAATGTAAGGCTCAGTTTCTCTACTGCTAGCAAACTGTTCCTTTCGCTGATGTCACATGAGTTCTCCTCTGGATGTCTCACCAAATAGTTCTCCAACATGAGATTAGTCCCATAAAATTCAGGCTTTTCTTTAACAAGCTGTACCTGCACTGATGTTGTTACTTTTGTTGTGGTGAATGGCAGCACTTAACTAACCTTTCTGCCTCCCGTCTGTATTGTTGCTTCTACCCTGAAGTCTCCATGCCCAACAGTTATGCTGCACAAATATTAACAGGATCCCTTTAGAGTGAAAGCTCCCACAGACACACACTTCAGTACCTTCAGTAGATGCTACCACCACCCATAAATCAACATTTTCTAGTGCCCACCCTAGGTGCGTGCATCCAGGGATCACCGGGGCTCAGTAACAGTCAAAACCAACTCCCTCTAACGATCACTTCCAATAGGGACTGCCAGCTCTGCCATTCAATGCCTCTATCTTCCCTTCATCTTTCTCAGTAGATAAGCAGATGCACACAAACAGAGAGGGAGTCAGGCGCAGACAGCTGAAAAGAAACTGGCATGGGAAATAGGTCTGGGAAACGAAGACAATCCAAAAGATTGCACGGCAAGAGATATAGGGACAGTGAGAGGGAGAACACGGAAAGGGAACAGAGATAAAACTGAGCAATTGAGCGAAGAAAACAAAAACTGAATACCAAAGGGGGACTTACTTTCTTGAGTAATGTGGGGCGGAGACAACCCTTGCAGGCACACAGGGACCAGGGATCTGATGAGTGCTGTGAAATTACCGAGTATTGCTAGATACACTGGTGGCAGAGAGTTTTGATTTTAAGAGAGATTGGCCACCAGAGGTAGCAATAAATGGGAAGTCAAGAAGAGCATGTCAGCAGCCCTGAACAGGCTCGGGCTGGTGGATTCTTATCTACTGCTGACAGCTCTGAGCTGATAGGAAGCTCACTGTAATGCTACTTCAGCTGCTACAGAAAAATGTCTTCAGGCCACAGTAATGACCACAGAAAGGGACCTGAGAGGGTTAATGAAGACACTGGTTATTTTTCTCTGCCTGGAACTGATAGCACTGGTAAGGCTGTATGATTCGATGCATTAATTAGGTGTTTAGTCATCCACACAAAACAAAAACCTTCACATAAGACATAGTCCAAAACTTTACACTGATTAAGCAATTAGGAGCTATTAATTATCACTGCTTATAGCTGTTAGCACAGAGCAATGTAAGGGAATTCCCCTCCCCGCCCCGTGTGGTGAATTAGTTGCAATCAGCATCAAACGCCTTTCTGAACACACACACAGGGGTCCTGAGCAAATAGGGAGACACAGGCAGAAGGCTAAAAGGATAGGTCAAACCATACCTGCTGCTTGGCAGGCTCATCAAGAACAACAAGCCCTCAGGAATCTTTCCTTGTAATTGTTATTGTTAAAAAAATACATTCCCCTCCAGTAAGCTATAGGTACCTGCTCACTCTTGCACACTTGCAGCAGGCTCCCTGTTCCTGAACAGCAGAGCAGCTTCATCCCTGTCTAACGGGCTCAAAATGAAACACCTTCCTTTGTATGAGCCATCCGTACACAGATCACAACAATCTCAGATTTCCTCAAAATGTAGTCGCAGCTCTTACTTTCCCCTCCCTCTGCGTGGAGGGAGAAGGTGATGTTCCACCATCTGTGGATGTTAACACCCAACTAGGGTGTGGGGTTATGCCTCCCACTTTCTCCTTTGCTTGCTATGCTCAAGACTCTTGCCACCCAGGCCAATAACTAAGAAACAGCCTCCAGGCTTCCGGAAGGGCAGAGCACAGAGTAGTCAGCCATCCTGCCCGGTGACAGCTCTCCGGGAAGCTCACCGCTCCGAAAGGGAAAGAACTGGACACAGCACACACCCATTCTTGGTTTCGTGCCCCACAGCTCTGTGGTTATGATCACTGGTGAAGGGGTACATCTAAATGTCAGTTCACAACCCTACGACTGCTTCTGTATCTTACCTGATGATTACTTAATTCTCAGGATTTCAACAGAAGGAGCAAAAAAGACCCCACCTTGGACCAACCTGGGGTAGTTTCCACTGAGAGATGGAAGAGAGAAGGTACAGGTTTGAACACCTTCAGGCAAGGTAGGAAACTGAACCAGGTTGGATATTAGGGTTGTCAGGCATTGGAACAGCCTGCCCCGGGAGGTGGTTGAGTCATCATCCCTGGAGGTGTTTAAGAGACGGGTAGGTGTTGCCTTGAAGGACATGGTTTAGTGGTGTTGATAGGGAAAAGGTTGGACTCTATGACCGTGAAGGTCTCTTCCAGCCAAAACAGTTCTATGATTCTATGCTCGCCCACATCCTGGGGAAGTCCTAAGTTGCTGATGTATTTCATGAAAGGGGAGAGAACTCCTCCTTACTGAGAAAACTGGAGTGTGAGCAGAAGACATGTCTGTGAGGGGAAGGCAGCAGGCAAGTAGGTACTGCAGATTCCCAGCAGACAGAGAACATAAAAAGCCAACATCTTCTGTGCCTTTATTTTCATTTCAGCCTTTCCCCCTGATTTGCTCCCGGCAGGTACTATTTTAATGGGCTCCCTCCTCTGCATGGAGGTGTCTGGAAGTACAAGAATAGCTAAGCAGCAGCCCTTGCGATGCCTAACACTGCGACACCCACACCTTTCCTTGTCCCAGGACACTGCGTACTGGCTCCCAGCCCAGGTGCTTCTGTTCTTAGTGTGACAACATATGAAATTAATAAAAGACAAGCCAAGCAGCAGCAACTCCTACTGAACACAGCAATCAGATGTGTACCCGTACCAGTGCCTGTAATAAATCTTCAGCTAGGTATCCGCGCTTAGGTGCAGCAGCAGACTTACTGCCTGATGCATAATCTTGGCTGAGAACTGAAGGATGCAGATACAGGTTTCTTTTTGGGACAAAATGTGTAACACTGGTTTAAAATCTCTGTGCTGTTAGATGAGATTTCCAAAGGAGACTCTCAGAAAAACTCAAAGACACATTGAAAAGTAAGTGTTCTTTTGCCTGTTTAACTTGCCAACTCCCCTAACCCTCAAACAGATTGAGTCAGTCAATACCACGTATGTCAAAATAATGTCCTGTAATAATGTTCCCACCACACTGTCAAAGCAGTAATAAACTTCAAACAGAGGAGCATACAGTTTTCATTTTTTAAACAAAGTGATAAACCTCAAAGAAAGGAAATGAGAAGTTGAAATTGAAGTGGCTTTTAAAATTCATTTTAATTTTTCTTGATGCCACATAATCTTTCTAGAGTCTGGCTGGGCGTGTGCTGATGTTTTAAACAACTTTTGGCTCAGTTAGGTGGAAATACTAGAAAGGCTCAGTCAGGTGGAAATACTAGAAAGGAATTCCCCATTACCATGAAATTTAGAGTCCAGTTTTAGGCAAGGTTTGGATAAGTATCATAATACGTTTATTCAAATGTAATTGCTTATTCAAAATGTATCTCTAGCTATTCCAAACAAAACTAATTATTACAAAACAATACTTTGAAAAGAGAAGCCCTTTTTCTGTTGGAAAACAATGCTTGGGCATATACTCTGATATTTAGATTTAGCTATACACAAACAGTTGACAAAAATAATCATATAAACAAATTTCAGACTGCAATTTCCTTGATAATCTTCAGCTATCGGAGATCTGCATGGAGAATCTCCAGTGGACATTCTGTGACTATCACATAGCTGTAATACAATAAATTCAGTATGAAGTTGTTTTGATATGTAACAATTTGTACAAAACCACTTGAAATTCCTGGACTGAGTATCTTACTCTGCAAATACTCCTAACAGTTCCCTTATGCCAGAACACTTCACTGCTGAGGGCTTTTATGAGCTTCTGAAAGCAAACTACAAGTTCCTACAAGACGACCAGAGAGAAGGTTTTGCTATCTGATAGCTCCTTTTGAATAGGAGCCCAGGGGAGATGTGAACGTGGAGATCCTACACACAGCGACAGAAAACGTGAGGGGCTGCAGGAGCATAAAATACACTCTTCTTTTTTGCTTTGCTACATCCTACACCCTGTCCATTGCTTAATCAGACAGAAACTTCCCTTCTAGTCACTCAGCTTCACTAAAGTCTCAGCACTGTCCTCTTCCCTGCAGAAGGTGTGAAGGGATTGGAGGGAAGTCCCCGAATCAGCCCTGGGTTTGAGCAGACCAGTGGCCAGAGCTCTGTAGCCAAGGAAAGCTGAAAGCAGGACAGGAACTTCAGCGACAGTTCTGAGAACTGCTGCCAAAACAGGCACCTGTAACAAAACCCATTAACAAAACACAGGTACGAGAGCAATAAAGGTGGTTTTGTGCTTTAGGCGAGCAACAGAGCAGTCTGTTGGGAGAAGTCCATCACGAAGCCAGCTGGTTGGTCCCAACACCGCGCCCACCCGCTGCCACCAAGCGATACACCCACTCGGTGCGGTGGCACCAACCAAGCCCGCACCGAGCTGACGCCTGGAATGTGCATCTTGCAGATCTAACAAGAGACAACTTCAAAAGGGTGGGAGGCACACAGCAGTTTCCAGAACCAGTAGACGCAATTAAGCAGCTGATTTTATAGTCTTTTTTCCCTAAGCAGCTCTTCAAAGGCAGCTAGCTAGAGCAGCTGGAGCTTGCTGTGAAAGACCAATTCCACCCACCTACCCACTCACTGCAAATCTGCCAATCACCAGTCAATTAGACTGTTTTAAATAATTGGAGAGTTTGGGGTTTACTTCCTATTTTCAAGAAACACTGGTGTTTGTGATAAAGCAAACTGCTTTCATTTAAACTGAAAGTCTCTCCCTTGTGCAATATACTGCTTAAACACCAATCTGCTTATGAACAGGTGGTAAGACAGTAATACATTACACACACGCAGGTTGCCATTAAAAGATAAGCATTTGCCAACAGCTTCCACACGCTACTATGTGGAGCCCTACTTAAAATTTGTAGCTACAGAACTGGTGCCACTTTGTAGTTGTTTTATGCATCAGCATGGTAACCTGTGCCACGTGGTGACTTTCTCCCTGCAACTTCTAGGAGGAGGAAGGAAGACACTCGAAAAACAGGTCAGCACTTACAGCAGAGAGGGGGTTGGTTTTGAGGTTGGGTATTTTTTGTTTATCTTTTTAAGAAATATATCTTTCACTGCAACGAGATGCCTACGTCAAAGGTTCTTCCGAAACTGCTAATGCTGGCTTTCCCAGTGCTCTCCTTTCTCTATCTGTGACTCCTAAAGATCCTCAGCTTTGTAGCAGTTCCCTTGCTGTATCCCTGAATTAGCCTCTGGTAGCCGAAGGCCTTCTGTCCCTCCTGGCATTGTTTATTCATGTTAGCTGGGTAATACCTGTGTTTGTAACTTTTTATTTATTTCAAGTCAACTGTTAGAGGCATCGTATTTTCATTAAATGCCACGTCTGCCTGCCTTTCAAATCTGTTTCAAGGGCATTTGCCAACTGACAAATCCTTTCTGAAAATGCTGACTGAAGGTATTTATTAGGAAACTAAAACGATTCCCTTTATTCAAAACACACTGTTGTGGGCCGAGGAAAAGCATTACAGGCAACTTCAAGCAGTTCAGGTTGCCATACTGACACAAAACAAGTTCACTGTATCACTGGATTTCTTGTATTTCTCCATCTCCTTTGGCAAAAACCATTCTTCAAAATCAATTTCTTCTGTTACTATACTTGTCTTTCAATTCCAGGTAAATAAATAAATTCTGTCCCAATAGAGATTCCTTATTGGTAGGAAAAGCAGCCTCCACGTATGCTGAACAAAAGGTGGTTGTGCAACTTTCTGCCTGCCTATATTCAGCTCCAACACAAATTTTCTTTCCAACTGCGATAGCCGTGGAACTGCTGGTAAAACGCAATGCTGCAAGTCCTTGAAGTGTGTTCCACGAGGAAAGAGCTTTCACAAAATGGTTTAGTTATTTGTGGCTTCTTATCGAAGAGAACAGCTTCTCCTCCTGGCTTTGCCACTGTGACACCAGCAGCAGGGAACATATTCTGTACCTAGACCACCTGTCTGTGGAGGTCCCGTTTGCTGGTTTCCAAACATACATTTAAAATGTTAATTGAACTTCAAGTAATAACCCCGATGAAAGGTTATAATTTAACAAACTGCAATAACAGATGTCTTCAGGGCATACTTTCTGGAATGCCATTTTCTCCTTAGGTAGTTTCCAATTTAGATGTACACCAGAAATGATACACTAGCTCTTCTGCAAGTTGGCTTTAAGCGTGAATTAGTCATTTCCATCTCTTCCTTTCACCAGCACACATAAATATACTGCTGCTACTCTGGCCTTCTGTAGAGTAAAATCATTGTGCTTTGAAAAAGCACAAAATATCTTCCAGTAGTAGCTAGAGAGAACACTGTTATCTCACCTGTGTCTGGGTACCTAGGACTGGGGGTTTGATTTCCACGTATTTCTTATTTACATGTAACTGTCTCCTGTTACAGAGGCATTCACAGCTCTCAAGCAGAGCTTACCTTGTACTTACAGCCTCACCGTGTTGAGCTCTGCTAAACCTTTACTAACCCGAGGGAAAGGACTCCATCTCCCTCCCCACTCTGATCCCTGACTCCCCACTTCACCAGCGTGGCTTCCCAAAGGTAGCAGGACTGGTCCCGCACCAGAGTCCAGCTGGAAACGCTGCTGTGCATGCGTGTAGCATTTTATACAAGTTAGCCAGAGCGTAACTGAGCTGGTGGAAGGTTGGGACATTTGGGAGAGATTACAGGGATCTGGGGAACCCTTATACCTCTATTTTTCAGAGCTATGACATAGTTACTCCAGAATTAAATACCCAATGGTTTGACCCGAGTATAAATTTCCAGATAAGTCACTACGTGTAAAAATGATCCTTTTCTAATACTGCGACTACTGGTACAAAAAATGAGTTACTGTGCTCTGTGAAAAATTACAAGGTCACTACTGAGCATTAAATCAACGGGCTGGCTACCCGTCAGACCTCATTGTGTAGCTGCAACAAATGGCTGTACACAAATTCACCTACATCCCTTCCCAGCAACTCCAAACACAGACTGTTGACACCCAGTGGAGAACAAAGCTTATCACTTACACAAAATTCCGTGCAAATATTGTGAGTTTTGTGAAATGCACCATGAGAATATATTATGTGTGCTGAAAGGCATGTACATGTATCCATGTAGCTGATTTTCTCCTATACTGTTCTTTTAAAAAATATAAGGAGCTTTTGGCCTTAAACTAGCCTAACGTAAGAGACATTTCTACTAAACCAAGTTTCTACCAAACAGAAGTATCATTTTAGAAACTGTATTACTCCTTTTACAAGATTGAGTAGAACATGGTCCAGCAAACTCTCAGCTATCAGGGCCAATGGGGCAGCAGGTTAACCTACACAGAGCCACTCACAAAGACAGTGCAACAGCGGAAATGAATGCAGGAAAACAAAATTAAAAAAAAAATGGAACCAGCACTGACTCACATTAACCAAATACATATTATACAGAGATAAGCATCTCCAACTGAGCCATAATTCTTCCCAACACACCTGCACCCAGGTAAAGCAAATCACAGCCTGGATTGCCTGCATCAGAAAAGGGAGCTGACTTCATAAGCAACTGTGCAGCTGGCTTGTCCATTTTCTGCTCCTTTAATTAAAATGCAAAACGCTGGCTAAATGGTAAACATTTAATTAGATTTGTCTCTATGTTTCAATATTAATAAAACACATGAAAAATGCATTAAGAGCCAGCTAATTGGGGGCTTTTCAAAAGTAGCTGTTAATGAGCAATTATAATACAATTGGGGTGTGGATCCCCAGGGATTGTCACAGGACTGATGCATTTTAATACTCCAGCCAAAGGTTTAGAAATTATTAAAAAATCCCAGGCAATAAACCACACAGATGACAGGAAGACTGGAATCCCAGCAAACTGCAGTGAAGAGCAGCCAGTGTGAGAGAGTGAGCCAGGCTGGCGGGTAAGCTGGAGTCACTCACACTGAATGTCTTTGATAGAGCCAAGCGTCAGATTGCATCTTTCAGAATAAAGCGTGCAGGCTATATTTCCTGGAAGACAGGATGTCTCTAAACCACACAGATGTCAGAACTGCCTGAGTACCAGGTTCCCTCACCTGAAGCTGATATCCAAAGGATATAATCTTCATTTCTACAGGATACTGGTTAAACCACTAATAAAACACTATATGCACTTTGGTTTCCACCTGCTAAAAGCATATTGAAAAATAAAAATATTTATATCAGTGAGCAACTAAAATTATTCTGGGGCTGGAAAGAAATTCCTCAAAGAGAGATAGAGACATGTGAAACCCTCTATCTGTTTAGCTTATGAAAAAAAGATCAGGAGGTGAGCTGATGGCACAGTACATGCCACTTCTGCAGGGGGAAAACGCCGGCTACGAGAGAGCTCTCTGAACTAGCTGGGCAAGGTGCAAGATGCAACAACATCTCAATTTAACGCAGTGTTCAAATCTGAAATAAAGCCTTGCACTTCTGCAAGGCTTCGGACCAGTGCCAGGGGAGCGTGCAGAGGACCGAAGCCCCGTGATCGCCCGCTCAGGGGCTGGAGGAGCTCCAGCCCTGCCGAGCCGGGGCCGCTGCTCAAACTCAAAGCCAGGCTGCAGGCACAGGGGTTGGGAAAGTTACTGAGCTCAACGTCAGGCAAGATGATGACACTTTAAGGCCTCTGCATATGTGAAATCAGAGCTAATGATGCTTAAGGCTTCTGCTGTTCTCTAAAAAAAAAATTTATGGATCGATAGGTAAAATAGATGGAAGGCATTTTAAAGTAGTGTTTCTCTTGAATACATCCCGGGATTTATTGAATCACAGGTACACAGCTGAAGACCAAGCCTTTCTTTTCCTACGCACCATGTAACAATGCAGAAGTACTTGTGCTCAGCTCAGCACTTGGGTGTTTTTACTTTACTGGGTGCAATTAGACACAAAGGAATGACAGAGGAGTACTATGTTTGGAATAGCAAGTAACTGAAGTTGTTCTGCTTTGAAAAATGTCTTGCTGAAAATTCCAGCATTTTTCACAGCGGCCAGGGGCTCAGCTGAAAAGCCAAATTAAGTCAAGGGAAATTTTTCTACAGGTCTCTCACTGCTCTTCAGAGTACGAGCAGAAATTTCAGTTGAGGGGAATACTTTAAAATGGGCTTAATTATCACAGAGTTCAATTTTCACAACTCTGGGCACATACCAACATGCAGTCCTGCACTCTTCTTAAGTAATTCCTTTAAAAGCAACACTTTTATTTTAAACTTGAAAATGGAAAGTAATTTTAAAATCTTTATTACCTGAAGACCTACCAGCTCCATCATGAACATGCATCCGTATACTTTCAGCATTTTTATATGCATTATTGATTTATTTGAACCTACGTTATTAGCTATGCAAGCGATCTCAATTCAAACCCTAAAGGCTTTTTTGTGAAACAGAAACTCTAAGTAAAGCTCCACTGAAAATTCTGATTCAATAGTACATTCCCTGTCAAATTCTGCAAAAGAACTCACCTGGCACAACGCAGGGCTAGTCCAGCTCCCACTAACACCACCGCTAAGGAGAACATCGAGGATGCAGATCAAAGCAGCTGAGTTTTCACTGGACTTTCCCTAAAGCTGGTCAGAGAGCAGTTGTCCAACAGTCCAGAGGCATTTTAGGCAAGAAGTTTAACCCTTACTTCCTGCTTTATTCCTTGCACTACTGCTGAGAACTGCACCTTGGCTTTCTAGCTCTGAAGGGCAGAGCTCTAGCTCTTCTGTTAAATGAGTAAATCCAACAACTGGATCTGCTAACAGGGCAAGATGCTCTTGCGAAGCATGGCTTTAGCATGCTTGGCTAATGCTTGAATTCATGGCTTATTTTTGGAAGGAGGGAAAACAGATTTCTAGCATTGCAGTAACAAATTCGGTAACATATACCTAAAGGGAAAAATTAATTCCTTAAACAATTTAACACTTGAGATTCCTAGCGTAAAGGTATCCAGCTTAAAAAATGGAGGTCGACAGCACTGATTTCAGGTAGAGGGAAAAGAATGCTGCTTTCCAATTACAATTAATTTTAAAAGCTTCAGCTACAAGATATCAGTATGGGAAGGCTCTGCAAACAGTAAATACTGGCATTATTTCAGTGCACAAGTCAAAATGCCAGGCACAGAGGTATCTGTCCTCAGAGAGCTGAAGTGTGCATGGTCCCTGGTACATTTGTTTATTACATTTCAGCAGCACACATCGAGCTCTGTGCCGGCAGCCACGGGCTGTATTCATTTTAACAGTAAAACCATGTAACTCAAAGGCCTCTAACACGAGCTTTTCTGCATGCATTTGATCAGAACACAGAGCAATGGGCAGAACGCATTTCAGGCTAAACAAAAAGAAGAAAGGAGAAGCAGCGCTCACGATTCATACGCCTGCAGTATTTCTATCAGAGCAGTTCAGACGCCATGGCCTTTTCAACCGGCTTCTTAACACTGCTGTGACAATGAAAGCCTGCAAAGAAGGGAATCAGAAAAGCTTTATTCCCAGAGTTCACTGGCCATCTTCTCTTCTGTCTAGCACTGATGTAAATGAAGAGGATTGCCAGAGTTGGCAGATCCAAGGTACGATACAAGCACAGAGGCGGGGGACCGATTTTATTTCAAAGCATCTTCAT
Source organism: Apaloderma vittatum (assembly GCF_000703405.1). Classification (NCBI taxonomy): domain Eukaryota; kingdom Metazoa; phylum Chordata; class Aves; order Trogoniformes; family Trogonidae; genus Apaloderma; species Apaloderma vittatum. The sequence continues at coordinate 69,871 of NW_009732919.1, read as the reverse complement.
TTCACTCTGCCTTTTTGTCTTCCTCCTCTCCTGATTGCCTTGGAGGGTTGCAAGTGAAATCATCCCTGAAGTGGGACCATTATCAGCTCTCCTGTCTGGCTGGGGAAGAAGGCAGCACCGGCAGCTTGCAGTGTCGGCTCCCTCCTGGGAGAAGATGAGCAAGGAGCAGGGCAGAGTACACACACACACCTCGAATGCACAGGTGCTCCCAGTACAACAGCCCGCTCATATCAACCTGCTGGAGTCCACTCTGGCATCGGCAAAAACCAGGGGCAAGCGCTGGGCTCTTCTCTGAAGGTGGGGGGCCCCTGCGCTTTCAGACATAAAGTCACCTTGAGGGAGATTTTACTTCTGACGCTTGGAAACAACGCTAGCGATGCCGAAACACCGAACTGTGCTTTAGGACCTGCTGGAATGACGATGTATCTAATTCTGACTCTCAGGGCAGTTTGTAGCTTTTCATTCCCCACGTATTCTCTGCCAGGGAGCACTACGGCAGCGGTCACAGTGAAACACAGCCCTAACAATTCCTGGGGCTACAAGCTGCCCTCCAATCCTGCCAGTCACGGCTAAACACGGCACACAGGCTGATGCATCTACACAGGTCTTACATGATCACACTTTCACCCTGGCTTTCCTAAATTACTACTAGGATGGACTTTGTTGAGCTTAACACAGAAGGTTTGGTTGGCTGACATTCCCAGATTGATGCAGCCTCTCTGACAGCCCTTCTCCCTCCCCTATAAGGGGATGAGCAGTAAAACCCACTCATTCTTTTCAAGGTATTCTGTCAGGGAAAGTCCCAGAGGGCTTCGTTTTGACATCTCCTGCACTTTGGATACTCTCAGTAATGCCAAGCAAGGTGTAATCAGTTCTAATGGACTTAGGCAAGATTTGCATTTGATCGGAGGCACCTGAGACTTCGGGCAGTTTAATAGGCATGTAAAATAAACAGTAAATACATATACATGCTGGATAAAAAAAAAGCATGAGTCACAATCTATGCAGAAAAGTAGCAAAGACTTTGTATTGCACTGAATATCATTTGTAACAGTGGAAAAACAGCAGGCTGGGCCCAGTGAGCACCCACACAGCCTAGCAGATTATGAAAAACGACATGTGAGCCAAATTTGAGAAGCATATACCTTATTTAATGATACTCTATACTGATTTCCATTCTAGGGTTATAATTCAATGTTCATTTCTCCGAGTCCTTTCTGTACCAGTACAAATAACTTGTCTTAATTCTTTTGTAAACTACCAGTATAGCACATTCCCTTTCTCCTACATCTTGACAGGTAGTAATAAGGTTCCACATTTGAGCGATTTCATTGGAAGGCTTCCCTATGTATATATCTATATATCTATATCTATCTCTATACACACATACCTGTGTGTGCATGCACGTGTGTAATACATAGGCATGCAGACATGGACAGCTATTTCATTTTAGGATATTTTAAATGATTTCTGTGCCTGAATTCTTTATTTCCTGAAGCCTTAACATCTTTGTCAAACTATCTTAGCCATTTGTTGGCAGGGGTTAGACTTCTACCTACATAAGTTGCAAAGAAAGAAATGGCTTGGATTAAGCTAATTTAATCAAATTTCACAGGATTCATGAATAGCCGTGAGATGGAATCCAGTTTCCTGGAGAAGGAAACTTATGTTTATTAAATTAAATACAGTCCAACTGCACTCTGCTCCACCTCAGGTAAGGAAAAATAAAGCAAAATTTGTGTGGCTATCTTACTGAAGCTGCCTTGGTACACAGCGTTCAATCATCCTTGAAATAATGCTGTTTATCAGGTTTATCAAGCACAAATGACAAAGCACAACTCAAAAGGAATGAAAAAAGGTTTGAAGAAAACCAGACTTAGGTACATACATTCCTTCATCTTGCCGTGGGAGCTAATATTTGCCTTTATTACTTTCAGTGTGTGATTCCAAACGTACTCAGCATTGATCTTGTTCTGATTCCTCTGGAGTCACAAGTAAAACTTGCACTAGCTCAAAAAGATAGTATTGATGTTGGTTGCTTTTTTAAAAGATCTTATTACCTTAGAATTTCAGAAGCATTTGTCTTGCAAGAACTGGCAAAGGTTAAAAGAAAACCCAATAACAGAACAAAACAGAGTAACTAAGTCTTTTTCTGGTTGCAGTAATGACTCATAAAAGGGTACAGCTGTTCCCTAACCTTCAAAGTTTTTAACAGTTCTGCTTAGAACTGATCATCACCAGTGATGAGGTTTTTTAATATGCAAATAAGATAGCTGGCTGCATTACAACTATGTCAGGTTTCCAAGAGGAAAGGTTTCCAGCAGGTGAGATATACAAAAGCAAGTTGGCCTTTCCTGAAATCTCCTATACCACAAAGCACTTGATTAAAAACAAGTTGCTGCTTAGAAATTATGGAGACTTATCAAATGGTCTTTGTCCAGAGTCTATTTTTTTCCTCCTGAATTCCTAACATATAACTGAAGAACTGAAGTTGTTTCTTGGCTGTAAGCACAAGCCAAAGAGGCAATCAGTCATTTATATATCCTTGAGGGACACCTTAAGACACAGTAAGCAATCCAGCATGTCCCTATATCCGGAATGCTCAGAACAATACATCTGCTGTGGTGTCACTTCTGACAACAGACATAAACTTTTTCCCAGCCTATACTTAAATTTTAGTGTTGATACATCCTGAGGGTACTGTTTAATAGGATAGTATTCATTCTGAATGCACTTTACTACATTACAGAATATTTTATCTAAATACTTTTTATCACTGTCACCACCGTTCCCTAGAATCCATTATTGCTGCAAGAATCATCAAAGTAATACGGAAAGTGAGTAAGTCTAGGGATAGAAATAGAGAAATGGATCTAACGAATTAAACAAAGTATATAGATACTACAAGTTTGAAATTTAGAGCATTAAAATAGAGCAAACATACTAAAACCAGAGAATCTGGCTATATCGTGAAGACGACCCCATCCTCTGCAAATTTTCTTTCTTCACGGATACATACAAGACAACAGGATAACTATTTCTTTGAAGTTTGTTTCTCATTCAAAGTCAGAATATCTGTGAGCTTGTACCACAATTACTCTAGCAGCTGATTACGATGCCAGAGACACCATAACTGTGACTGAAGGACCAGCTGGAGCAGCAGGAACAAATGCAAAGCAAACAATAATGTCTGTGCTTCCACGGCAGCACGGTGGCTTTAGCAGTGAACAGAAAAAAGAATATGCAGAGAAATCATGTGAAAGAAAATTCAGAAAACGTACAGTGTTCAAAAAATCTCTCTACAGACCAAGTGCTCTTAAGATTAGAGCTCTTAAGTGTCTCCAGAAGCAGCGCACAATTTGAAGAATGCAGTGAAGAATGCAGGGAAAATTTAAAAATACAATTCTCTGTAACAGAGGATCAGGGAAAACCTGTGGTCACATTTATACTGTTTCATGCCAGGCGGATGACAGTCCTAAGAATAAAACCAGTACTTACATCCGGAGCTGCCATTTGTTGGAACCAAAGTGAAGTTGGAAGCCCAGGGGTTACGCACGATATCCTGCCAGTGAATGGTGTCTGCGAAGCAAAGAAATTTGTTCTGGCCAACATACACCCCTCCATTCAGTATTTCTGCATAAAAGAACAAGAGAACACACTTGTAAGAATTTAGACATACAGCTGGTTAAATCTACTGCTGCTCTATGTACTCAAGAGAGAGGGTATGAAATTTAAATGCAAAAAATTCTCACTGTAATCTCACTGAATACTCTGAAAACTGGAGGGCAAGTAGCTTCCAGTATCTGTGAACAGGAATCATCTATCAATATGCAGAAGGACCTGATGAAGACAGCCACACAGCTGCTTGATGAGTTACTGGGTTCACCTGTTCTTCCAGTGTAATCAAGTATGGAACGGGAATGGTACTGTTATTTGTGCATAAAATAACCCTCAGAATTTAACTGGCTTTAAAAAACACATGAAATCAACCACACTATGCTGTATTTCATTAATACATATGAATTCTTGAAACATACAATGAACTAGCATGCTCTGCTGGGGCAGGAATTTTCTGAGCCCACAGTATATTAGAAGGGTCCAGTCCTCATGATGTCTGGAGAGGCATGTTCCCTGATCAGACTTGCTGGAAACTTGGTGTTGAAGGGAGGAGTTTCTGAGCAAATGAAAGTTTGTATTTTTTTTAATTATTTTTCATGTTTCTATCAGTTTGCTTTTTTAATAAAAATGCTTGTTGCTCTGTCTCTAAAGGCTTGATTTGTCAAAGCTCATCATGAAAATGATCTTAGAGTTGTTGGCTGTGGCACCAGGGTTTCCTCTGGAGCAGCAACTTGGTTTTTTCACTCTTTAAACTCTTGCTCAAATGCACAATTTCTCTACTTAACCTGGATCTGCTACTTCCAAAGCAGAGAACAACCCATGTGACTTTCATTAAAGTTAACAGGAGCTATGCAGCTAAAACCTCCTGCATCACTTAATGTCAGAGATTCAAGCCTCGGCAAAGAAATGTTGAAGGTTAGTTACTAATGGCACCTCAGAATGACGTTAAGTGCTGCCATACAGCCAGGAGTGTCACACTGCTCACAGAGGCATTAAGAGCAAATGTGGACTACGGTAGCAATGATTAAGGTCATCTGATAGTCCTCATCTCCCAGAAAAACCTTTAAAAACTGTAGTGGAAATGCTAATGCTGACAAACAACAAGGAAGGAATTACTGCATATTTTTTTAAAAAACATCAGAGTTTACAGGCCACAGCATGTAGAGGAGGTAGCTCCCAAAAAAAGAATATATTAAATAAAGGATCATCTGTAAATACATCCTTCCACCATATTAATCAGTTCAGAGTATTATTATTTCTTAGAAACCTCTGGTTTAAAAGCTTGGCTTTTCATTGAAAAAGGGCTTAAAAATGAAAACAATAACAATAATCTTATACAGAAAAGAGTCCAGATTAGAGATATAGCAATGATCTGTCTGTATGATATTCTTATGATCCCTGAAAAAACCCATACAGCATCTGTTAGTAATTCTGCTCTGGGGAAAAGGTAGGACCTAGAAAAACACTAGTGATGACTTCTCTGTGTTGCCCCAGCTATACAGGATAATCTAATCCATTAAGGCCTAGATTTGGATTAAAGGTAACTTCTAAGGAGCCATGAAATATTGTAACATCTGCATTCATAGTTTCTTAAACACTTGCACACAATTCCAAGTCATGCCACCATCAGTACCTCTGAGCACCTGCCACTGGCATAATTTTCTGGGTTTTAGAACATTCACTCATGACAATACCTATCAAATTTTCTTTTCTGCTAAGAACTTTGATGCATTCTTGTATAGCAGGCAGCATCTCACTCTAAAAGTAATTCTGATAGTTTCAATTTGTGATTAAAGACTTTTTTCAGCATAAAAGTACCCAAAAAGTGTCTCCTCTGTAACTCAAGGAAAGCTGACAGCTTTCCCTGTGATATACCAAAAGGAAATATGAAAAATGCTCTGACTTCCCTCCTCACTGAATAATAAGCCCTGTTCCTACTGCCCTTCCCCCAAAAGGTAATGCGGTAGCTCTGTCCGTGTGTACATTTTCCCCAATGACAGGATTAAAGTTCACAGGTCTATTCATGCGGTGAGGTGCTAATAAACCTCAGTAATAATATTGAAGATGGGCTCTTACGGGTTTTAAATAACCCTAAGTTCAAAGTTTAGTACAATCTTTAAAGTACTTGTGCTTGACTCTTCCTGCTCTGTGGAATCCAGATCAATTCCCTTTCCAGCTTGCCGTTCCAACCTGCTACCCTACTTCCCTTCATGCCGAGTCCTCGGCATGTGTAAATCAACACCAAAGCACTGGCTGCACTGAGTTAAAACTCAAACGCATTTTGCGCTTCTCTGCCCTCTCTTAGCAAGAACAATGCCTGCAAAGACCTAATAAACCCTGTTACACGTTGAGCAAATGAAGCACAAATGTAATCAATATACAATAGCGTTACTGTATAATGAACTCATCATCATAAAGTCATCATCTCATTTTAATTTACAGCACTGAAAGTGAGAGATAAAGTTAAACAATAAACAGGAGGAGAAAGGCAGGCATCTCTGCCTAGGCAGATGGGAAGGAAAGCTAGCACAGGCAGGCAGGCAAAAAGAGGTTTCCCTCCTGCGTGCGACACCTGACGTGCCTCTTGCTGAACTCTTTCAGAGGCTGGAGCAGAAAAGTCCCCCTAGTGAATGGTGTCATTTCTAGTGCAGCGGAAGAAGCCAGCGCCCACCAAAGCAGGGCTAAAAAGGACTGCTCACAGTGGAACATTTAAATATCATTTTTGGGAGAGTATTTTTGTCTTCTAAAACAGTTTATTGTGACACTGGAAAATTGTTAGCCCAACTACAGCACCGCTGCCTGGGACAGGAGGTAGAGCGCCCGGCTCTATCAACTGCTGCCCGGGACACCGACCGAGCCACGCTGGCAGGAGCCACTACCCTTGGGCTTCCACACTGCTCAGGGACACGGTTACAAAAGGGAATTGTACAAAAGCACGGGTCTCACTAGCTTTCATTAGGAAACAGTTACCAAAGGTGTTGGACACTTCCAAGAGTACCACAGTCTCCTGTTTTGGCAGCAGGGCTGTAGCCGGTGCTCTGAGTGAAGGAGTAGCTCCAAGGTGTTTTGCCACTTGATTCTGAAGTGAATGAAAAATCTCAGCATCTTGCTTACTAGAACTATTTTACTGGCTTAAAAGCAGTATGATTTTGTAACCAAAGTTAAATGAAAATAAATCAGCAAGTGCATTCGCCACTGACTTGTCATTATTTTGTTTATTCAAGACGAATGATTGTGGGGAACTTACACGTACATGTTACTAAAATTCTATTAAATGGTTATTTATTCAGGAAGCTAAATCAGAAAGGTATTATGCATCATATCCACTGTTTTCTTGCTTCCATTAGGCCAGCGATGAAGCAGAACCATTTCCACATAACCTGGGTAACGTACCATACAAAACTTAGGATACCAACAGGAGAAATGGAAACATCCAAGCCTCGTGCAACCATGAAACATGAGCATCTTACACTCTCCATAGAGTGTAACAGGGAACACAGACGGGTACATTGGACACAATATTTACTTAGACTGCTAAGTTTAAAAAAGGGCTAAGTTCATAACATCTATCCTAACTGAGCGAGTTTGACTGGAGTCAATGAAAAAGTGTTACCAGCCATCAGAACTGAAGATCACTGTAAATAAGGCAAAGGGACACCAGCTCTGCAAGCGTGCTGTCTGTTAGACCAGAGAGAGAAAGAAATCTTCTTCATCCAGCTGTTAAAAGGGTATTTTCTTCAAATGACTTTTTCTTGTGTACAGTGTAATCCCCTACAGTCTGTTATCCAACTTCTAATGTGGATTAAATTGGCAAAACACGTTCACATTCTGCAACGCAACCTGAAGTGCAAATAACTCAAGTGTGTGGATACACAGTGGAAGATGTAGGCACCTATATAGCAATAGAATCTGGTTATAAAATTGGTTATAAAATTGCAACTGCTCTTCAAGGTTGCAAATTAAAAGCTCTTCTCTGGTGCTACGAAACCAGCTGGCATAGCGAAGGGAAAGAAGGAAGAAGGCATAGCGAGAGGGAGAAGAACTAGCTCCAAAGGTGGCAAAGAAAGAGGAAGGAGTTAATTAGGAAAAACTACTGGGCATGTCCACTGTAACCACTTCAAAAGCAAAAAAGAACATACCTTATACCTTCCAAGCTAGCTTGTCTGCTAAAGAAACAGCTGTCTTTTACACTATACCGTACGGAGGTATACCCTGCGTGTACATATTACACAACACATACTGATGATACTTCAGTTTCCAAGGTCAGCCTCCATTCGCGCTGAAGCGCCTTTGCCTGCTGACGGTGCTGTGCCTTTGCCATCGTCACCCAGGTGATGGGCATCTGTCGTCAGAGACGGTAGCACTCACAAAACACCATCATATTTCACCCAAGGTGCTGAATGCATTATCCAAAAATGGCTTTGGCCTGGAAATTTCATGCCAAACCAAGTCTTCTGATCTCTTAGCACAGTTGATTGCTGATGACCCACTGGGAAAGCACTTCAGGTCCATCATTAATAAGCTATGTCTTAAAGGGTAATGGGAACGGGGTACTTTAGGAGACAATAGCTCATCCATCATCAATCAAGATCTGAAGTTTTTATACAGATGATTTAAGAAGAGCTGGACTGTGTAAAATTGAAATGTCACATTTGTATTGGGAGATGGGGGGAGCTCCATAATGAAAATGAGAGTTTTAACCTTCTCCATTTCAGCTCAATGACCATACTCAAAAGCTCATGGATGTGGAATCTGTGTACCAGCTAGAAGCCCCAGACAGCCTTCGATCTCAATTATACAATTTCAAGTAAAGATTATTTGGGTCATTAGCTGAAAGTCAGTTTCAAGGCTTGATGGTAACAGCAAGGTATTCTTTATTTCTATCGAAAGCCATCAGCGCTATGTGCAGCCTGTGGGTCTGTACTTCCAACTGCTCAATGACTAAGAACACTGGATCGGCGCACCTGAGCATAAATCTTCCAAATCCAGCTACCTATTTTGCTGCTTAAATAAAAATGGAGTAATCTGATTGCCTTTCACTGAGTTTGATGGGGTACCCTTTTCATCATTTCACCACAAATGTGCGTGATGATGGGCTCGCAGGGTCCTTGCGAGTCATTTAGCTACTTCAATAAAGGACAACAGGCTCTGGCCAACTCTTTGCTTAGTGATCTCCCCAAATGGAATATTTGTTTCATGAACAGGTTCAGCCATGTTAAACCAAATTATCCCTCTGTCTGTGCATGCCCTGATTTGCTCCTTCTCACAGCCTTATTAATATCAAGACACCAAAATATTTAGCTGGTTGCTCTGTAAAAGGAAACAGCACTGAAAATTACTCCAGCCCATTGCGGTAAACTTGCCAGAGTTACCGCACATGTTCCACAACCACCTTACTCTTGGGGAAGTGCAAGTGGGTGTCAGGCTACTGGGTCTTATCTGGCTTTGCACCCTGAGCAGTTACTGAGACCACAGGGCACATAAAATGTGGCCACATGGCTCAAAAGGGTTCAGCACATGGAGAAAGCCAGCCAAAACACTACGCAAGGGAGTAGAAACAGCCAAATCAAGCAACGCAAGAGGTCCTCACCCATCCAAAAGGGGGAGAAAACGATTGGATATAAACTTGATTTAAGATGTGCTTCTTTTCACAAGAAACGGTCCTGTTCTTAACTTTGGTTGTTTTTTCTTACTCACACACTTGGCTTGTGCTAAGGGAAATGGTCTCTCCTCACCGTCCGGCTAGGTTCACTTGTGCTAGTGGCTGCTCAATTTAACCCATCCTGCAACAATCACAGCAGCTTCTGCCTGTGTGGATCTTGATTCCCCAAAATGTTTAGCTCGGGTTTACATTTAAATCATCTCTTTCCCCTTCATCCAGGAGAAAGCTTCCTGTTCCTGTAACAATTACTCTGCTTTGACAATGGAGAATAAAAAGACGTACCAATTCCAGCCAACGCTATTTTCATTTACCATACACCTGCCATTAGTATCGCATATCTGTGATGTTAATTAATAACAGGGTAGACATCACACTGTATGACCAGCCTTAGCTCTGGTATTTCCTTTGAGGATGCTAACTGCAGAAGCAGCAGTAGCTGCTTTCAACGTTCCCCATTTCATTTGTTGGCTTCTTTTCCCTTCACTAGCCTCTAAAAGCTCTTTGACCCACCTGATTTTGCAGGTGAGGAGCTTTCATGTAATATGTTGACTCTGTTACAGGGATATTAATTTTCAGAAGGAGATGCTAATTGCCTCACTACTTTGGCCAGTCAGATTCTGATCCTAATGTAAAACAAAAAAAACACTTGGTGTACTGTTTTACATTAGAATCTGTCTTCTTAACAGAATTTTGGGGGCGATAAGTAGATTAACAGATGTAAAACATAACAATCCATGCGGCTTCCTGGGGGTTTCTCCAAATCAGGGAGATGGGCAGAAAAGGGTCTGTCTGGCACTCCTGTGGGTGGTACGATGGACGTGAGCCAGCAGTGCACTCACACAGGGATGGAAGGTGATGACACCCATCTGCTGGGCACCTGTCAAGCTGGACACGAAGCACTAGGTCTACTTTGGGCAACAGTTGTTGCCAAACTACAGGAATCCAGAGAAGGACCACTGTGGTGGTTAGAGGCTGGATGACTTGTCACCTGAGGAGAGGACCTGGGCTTGTCTACCCTGAAGAAGAGCTGACTGAGAAGAGGCGACATCTGACTGTGGACCGCCTCTACCTAAAGGTGAGCTATGGGGGAACACAGAGCCAGACTGCTCTCAGAAGTGCACAGCCTAAGGACAAGAGGCAACAAGCTGCAATGTGAGAAACACTCATTAGGCATCAGAAAAATACTCTTTGCAGGAAAACGGGCTAAGCAGAGGAGCAGACTGACCAGAGAAGTGGTGCCTCCTCCATCTCTAGAGATTTTCATAAACAACGTAGGATCTGATCCCTGTCTGAAGTTAGTCCTGCTCTGGAAGAAGACTGGATCAGATGATCTCCCAATATCCCTTCCAATCAGATTACTTTGTCCTTCTACAATTATTGTTTATCTACTACCACAGTACTTAAAACGCTCCATAAGCGATCCATTCTATCAATTTTCATAAAAGCATACTTTATTTTAAACTTTTATCGACTAATAAGCATTTGGTGATGCAAAATATGCATTTGGAAGACAACATGCATTTAAAAGCATGTCACCTGCATGGGTAAACAAGTGCTATAATATTTAAAATGCAGAACCTATGTCACCATTGCTGTACTCCATTTCATGCAAAGGGGACATCTGAACTAAGAACTATTACAGCTTTCAGTATGAAAGAACTGTTGCCCTTTGATCCTTTGATTTTTGTTTGCAAAAAGAAAATTGTATTCATTTAAGTCACTGTAATGAATCACTGATGAGTTTCAAATTACTGTCTATGGAGAGCATGACACATCGCTAGCTCAGCCCAGAAGGCACACTCTTGAGTTTGGTAAGAGCAGCAATATGCCAACAGTTAGAAATGAGCAGTCATTTCAGTCACAGGAGCCATGACTTAACATTCAGGTAGCACAGCAGTATGTGACGCGGATACCTACACCCTGTTTAGCAGCGACCGTGCATTCTGGAAGAGGTGAGCCAGTTCTGCAGAGCGCTGCGATGTGCCCCTTCAGCGAGTCCTCTGAGAACACACCATTACTTGGCCACGCTTACCTTTCAGTTGCTCCAAGCCCCACATTTCTCAGTATGGATTTCAGCAAGGAAGCACAGCTGGGGGGATCTGATTATTCAAAAGTTACTAAAACCTGCTAAATCCAAAATAAATCATCTCTCTTCTACCCCATTCTTATCCTGTGGCAGAAAGCCTGCAGAAGGTGCAGAAGGGGAGATGATAGGCAGCACAGTGGGTGAACCAACAGGACAAACAAAGTCCCCCTGGTGTCCCAGTGGGCTCCAGAAAGCCTGGAGGCTCTGATGAATACCCCAGTACTGGAATTCATTTCTACTGCCCAATCATCTTTAATGGTGAGCATCCTGTGAGGCATATCTGCAGCAATAACCCAAAGCAGCTGCATCAGATTGCTTGCAAGTCTTCCATAGCATAGCCCCCCACCTTCTGTGTCTTCCGCCCTTCTGAAATGCTACTTGTGCCCTACAGCTGCAACAATTCCTTCACGCTGAGAAGCCTCTGCAAAGGTGCAGCAACAACGAACGACCAACCCACCCCTCCTGGCTCACCATGATGGTTTCACATTCATTTCTCCTCAAAACTTCTCTAGAACTTCTACTGCGATCGAAGCATTTCTGCTCCTAAGGCGCATTATGTTTATCTGCCAGCCCTACAACATGAGTGGCTTCCAGCAGAGTTTCCTAGTGTCTCCAGGACATTCCCACTGGCTGCAGATTCCCTTACAAACTCTACAGAGAACCACCAGTCAAGGCTGCCTGCAGATAAGATGGCAGACATCCTTCAACCATCCTCGTTCACCTCTGACCAGCTGTTCTGCTAGTTCAGAGTCCTGCTCTATGAACCTTTCTGTGCCATGGCTCCAAAAGGAACCCATCCCACCTCATTCCTTCCCTGATCTCAAGGGCAGGCATCCAACAATCAAGGAAGTCTGAAGAAATATTGGGGAGCAGTGGAGAGATTGTCCTATTCCAGGCCAGAAAAAAAAGGAAGCTTGTGCTCTGAGCCACCTAATACGTATGAGGTGCACTGAACCAAACTGAACCCTTAACAAAACCAGCACTGCACTGAAGACTTGCATTTCATAACTGACGGTCAAATTTGAAAAATAGCATCAAGAGTACTTGGTTTTATTTTTAACGCTAAACTTTGTGCAAAGTTCTCTTCTAATAGGATGTTCACATCATTTCACCACCCAAGATGAGGCTACGTTCTTTGCGTGATTCACTTCTGCCAAGACAGACACAAGCATTTTAAATGCGCCTCTCCTTGTCAGGACGCTTGCTATATAATATTTTGATCAAACCTGTAATGTTTCATGTCTGCTAGTGGCAGCTCTCAATTTATCTTTTCCATTTGCTGAAATACATAACTGTGAGACTCCTATGTCGCCATTCGCCTGGCATCAGCTCTTTGTAAGAGGCCTCTTGCGAGTAAATTTTGCTTAGTTTGCCTGCCATTGCCACTGCACCCTTTCCAAGTGGGTTCTTCATGCAGAAGTCAAGGAACAGTAGGAAGAGAAACCTCAGCAGGGCTGGGGGCATCTGAATGCAGAAGGGTTTCCCTGCAGCATCCCCAGGAGCTTCAATTCTGGCATTATTTGGTGCTATATTTTTTAATTCTTTTCATACAGCCACTGACAAATTCAAGAAGCCTGCTTTCTATCCCAAGCACATCTGGCACTCAGGCCACGCACTTGGCAAACAGACTGATGGCCTTCTGTCTTGGAGCACAAGTGCCTCAAGTACATCCTGATTGGCATCAACATGCAGAAATTCCTTCTCCCTTCAAAAAAACCAGTCAAGATCTGGATGTAGTGGTAATTTCCTCCATTTTCTGAAAGGCTGTAAAAAATTACTGGCTCCACAGAGCCTTTCTCTTTCAAAACTGTCATAATGTGGCTTGGAATAATCCTGGAAGAATGCCCAGACCCACGTCCAGCTGCATCCTGTGTTTCAGTACAAGCATTTGCATACGGGCTGGTAATTGGCATGCAGCTGGTTTTATGCCAGCTCCAGCAATTGCATAACCTAACTAATCTTTTTTCTGGGCTCGAAAGAGGAGTCTGTGTCCGCTGAGCTTAAAATTTCTATATGGGACCTGTTCAAGTACTCTCTCACATTTCCATGTCACATTGTTAACCTCTCCTGAGATACAGTGTCGACTCTTCGAAGAGGAATTTTAATTGAAATTTGTCTGAGGTGGGAAGTGCCTGTGCCTTTCCCTGGCTCTCTTGTACTGAAACTGTGTGAGTGACATGCCGAAAATCCTCCTCCCATGCAGAGGACTATGAAGTGACTTTTCCTTAGCTCCTCTTGAGCCTTAAGGACCTTGCATTGCATTTGCCCTTGGACAGCCAGATAGTCAGAAGAAGGCCTGTAAACTGAGGAACATCCACACCAACCACAGCAATCAGTAAGGCTTTCTTCGTAAGTTAATGATGAAGTCTGAGCCTCAAGTATCCCGACTCTTATTTTTTCCCCTCTAGCTGCTATAATTAGCAATTGCTAAGTGGTCACTAGAAGTTCTGCTTCTTGCTTTCGCATGCACACGTCATTCAGGTTTCAAATTGGACGGGATGTCAGGGAACCTCGTCTGTGCTGCTGAGCTGGCCATTCTGCAGAAACACAGCCCACATGGTCTTTGATAACTGTTCTCCCTCCCCAAAATGCACGTGTCTTCTGTGACCGTCCTGTCTGACCACATCCTTTTTGACCTTAATTACGCCCATTTTCTGTGCGTCTATTATAAGCTAGTAGTGAAACAGTGGCAACAACTAAAATGTGGCTATTGCATTAAAAAAATACAGAATTCAGGCCAATGCTCCTTAAGCTATTAACCTCAAACCAGAGGCTTAGGTGAGGCAAAGGAGTGCATGTAAATTTGTGCCAAAATAACCACTTTGGATAGTGGGAGCTAAAGGAACAGGTGACAAAGTTGTAAGAACAAGAGATCATTCAGGGTTAGGTCATTCATTTTTTTTAAGACTACCTTCTCTCTCCTCAAGTGTTCCTCAGTTCTCTGCCCACTCTTAAAAATAAGCCCTTCTCATCTCCCACCAATCCTAATTTTACAAACACCTCATCCCACACATTTAGCTTTTTAAAAGCTACAATGCAAACATCCTCTTCTTTCTTTCCATCAATATTTTGATTGTAACCAACATGGTTGCAAACATTCTCCCAATGTGCCTCTTCTTTTCCCAGCAGATGAATTGCACTGGACCCAAGCTACTCTCAGTTACGACACAGCAGATCAAAAACGACGCTGTGGCCTGGGGTGACATGGAAGTAAAACTGGAGCAAGCTCTCTACCTCCAGTAACAGAGAACAGACTTGCCTCCCAGTACTGGCTTGTCACACGGTGAACAGTCCCTTCTCTAACTCGTTTCTGCTCTGTACCCACACAACCTTGGCAGTGACCTTTGTCATATGTGATAGCAGAATATACTTTCTCCCAAGAAAAAGGATCGGTTCGCTTCCAGTATTTTACCGCTCTGCAGTTAAACTAGTCCAAGCAGCTCCCGTCTGCAGGCAGCCTAAGCACGCAGTTTGTCCTTGTCTACACTCCAGCTAAACTGCAGCTGGCACTGATTGATGATGTTTATTTCAGTGAGATCATGTTTAATAATGTAGACAACAGGAGGGAAGAGTAAGTGCCCAGACCCAGAAACTCTGCCGTACTAACTGCTAGCCTTAGCATTAAGATCAAGACTTAATCATTTTTTGCTAAAGAGCT
This sequence comes from Apaloderma vittatum, assembly GCF_000703405.1. Lineage (NCBI taxonomy): Eukaryota > Metazoa > Chordata > Aves > Trogoniformes > Trogonidae > Apaloderma > Apaloderma vittatum. The sequence continues at coordinate 54,847 of NW_009732919.1, read as the reverse complement.
TCCCAACTAACCCTATGCGAAGGAGGGAGAGCACATGGACAGAGCATGGGCTGCAAACCTGGTCCCTGAGGGCGAAACAAAGCAACTGTTCTTCAGGGCTTGGCTGGGTAGGGTTCAAGCCTGAAACTACAGGCTGCACTGCCTGTAGTTAGCTTTGTGGCTTTTCTTATCGTTGCTTTTTAAGGCTGATGCATCTTGGACACAATTTATAAATAAATAAATAGATAAATTTATTAACTAATAAATAATCATAAGAGATATCCTGAATAATAATTCCTTTCTCAGTCCACTGAGTGCTGTGCCCCAGAACTGAATAAAGGTTGGTCAAGGAAGAGGAATATTTATCCATTCAAATATGGACTGAGAAACATTCTTATAAATTATTATAATCCTTTATTTGGCTTTAATAGCTTGTCTTTCTCTCAAGCTTCAGGTGTTCTTGCTCAAACTGCATAGGCAGCCAGCGTAAGGCTGAAGAAGTTACGTACCTGGCTATTTCTGGTCTTCAAAGCCTACAAAACATCTGTTGGTTGGCAAGAGCCATTAATTAGCAAAACTGAAAAGATGATTCCTTTTTTACAAAGGCTTGGATGAAGCAGAGGAGGGAGAGATGACTCCAGGAAAGTCAAGCCTTGTGAAGGCCTGAAAGCTGTGTGCCTCTGGGCAAATTCCCAAAGCTGAAATCTCGGTGAATTTAATGGTTCTTAATTCCACAGGATTTCTAATTACAGCCAAGAGAAGGTAATGAGATGTGATGTAAATGTTCCAATGAAAATAAAGAAAATAAAAAGCCTGTCAAACTTACTAGCCAGTCTCCCAGACACAGCTTCCCACACGCTGAGCACCCAGGCAGGTGCTCAGAGCACCAAGCCAATTGCATGGACACAGTGACAGGAGAGGAAAATAAAATGCCTCCTAAACCATCCTTCCCACACCTTGTTGGGATGCTGTCTCCTAACGAAGGCAGCCTTCTCTTTGAGTCCATCCCTCTAGGTCAGACAAACTCAGTGGCTACAACCAGCTGCACTCTGGAGCTTCCCTATCTTCATATGAAAATCTTCTTCCCACCTCAAATCTCGCCATGTGTCAGCTCCCTACTCTTTTCCAGGGTCATCTCCTGCCTTTGGGGCTTGCCCACAGCCTCCCCCGCCCTGCCAAAGGGTACAGGCACGGGGAGCTCTCAGCCAGGGCCACACCAGTCCCAGAGCCGGCAGGGCAGCAGCCTTCCTGCCCCTGTCCAGCAGCAGCCTCCACCATAGGGCACATGGCAGCTGCACGGAAGCTGCTGCTACAGCACCCACCTCCTCTGTGTCACTCTGCCCTTCTCTGCCTGCTATCCGAGCCACAGAAGCCAGCAAAAGCCTAGTGCTCTCGCCTGCAGAGAAGAGAGGCACTTTGTTAAATGCCATCACCGATGTCTCACCTACCCTATTAAAAGCTGTCATTTTCCAGTCACAACCTCGAATGAAGATTCGCACTCCTGCAGGGCGCGGGGCCCCACGGTCATTTGTGGAGCCCTGGTGCTGCAGTGCACATCAGACCAGAGGACAGAGCCAAAACGCGTAACTCCAGCGGGAACTTCGCAGGGAGGGGATGGTGAAGGGCAGTGAGGGTGAGCACTGTGGTGTGGGAAAAATCTATGCCAGGTTTTAAGCCCATTTAATCACTGGCTTTTGTTTTTTAACGTACACAAGGATCTTGCCCTTCCCCTTTTATGCCATTTTAGAATTACATTTTTAGAAAAGAGTCCTGTGAATGACCTACATGTCAGGTGGAAACATCTCTGTACCACTAGCAATGGATGAGCAAACAATTCCAAGCACCCACTGCCTCTGCAAACACAAGCACTTGCGGAGAAATCCCATCAGAAGCCAAACCTGGGGCACCACACAGGGGTGCAGCATCGGTGGCCAGACCCATTGCCAGACAGCGTAACCCTGTCGCACAGCGGCTTGGCTGGACCACCTCCAGGGCCTCTGCCACCACGTTAACCCCAAAGAGCAGAAAGGAGATAAAAAAGACTCCACAAGGAACAATGTAAAATTTGGCCTTGGTCTTCTGGGCAGTACCGTTAGCACAAATCAAAGCTTGCACATGAACACAGCTCCTTGTACACGGAAAGAGGGAAAATTCCTAAAACATGTAACACGTATGAACCTCTGATGATGTACCAGAGAGAGAGGCACCACATGCAGAGACATGTTTAAGTAATGTCTAGAAATGACACTGCTGGTACATGGGCATTCCGAAAGAGCTGGTACTCTTGCATGAATGGAACCAATATCCACTTAAAACCATACTGGTAATTAAGGATTTAATAGTTTGGGGCTTTCTAAGGCACTTTTCTTTTTGCAAGCAAACTTATCCCACTCCCATCTGTGCTGGTCTCCTGTCCCAGCACCTTTCTAACTTAGTATCACCCAACAGTGACACAAAACTCCCATTGGGCCCTGTGCAGGGTGCATGTGTGTTGCCAACACAGTTTTCAGATATCTTGTTGTTTTTCACCCAAAAGCTGCCAGGTAGCTTTCCAGGGGAGCTTAGCATTGCTAAGAACAGTAGAAGGAATTTTTGCAAACAACAAGCAATATTCGTCCTCCCCCTTTCCCGAAGAAACATCGTGGTCTGATGAGAGAAAGGATGTTCTTTACACTGAGACTGGTGCTCAGGCCTGGCACAGGTTGCAGATCCCAGCTGAGGATGTACAAGAGGGGAGGAGCATTATCTCCACTGCATCCACGTCTCCAGTGAATCTGCTTGGGGTGAGACTGTCTCAGAGGGACTAGGCTGGACCATTGGTGAAGACAGAGCTGGGCAACAGCAAGAAACTGGCTAAGCAAGCTTAGCCCAGGTTGCTCTCCCTCCTCAAGCCCCATGAAGCACTCCACCTGCATGAATGTCGGCTTAGCCTCAGCTAGCTCAAGCCCAGTCCCATCCTGTAACACGAACAGAGGAGAAAATGTCCTTGACTGCCTGCCAGCACTTGTCACAAGAGGGACAAAGTACTCTGGTCTCCAGCGGGCACTCTGAGATCTCTAGATTCACACATTTACTCGTCTGGGACACAAAATATAGCTCCAAGCAGCTCTAAGAGTACGCTGTCGGCATCATCAGGACCCGACGGCTACTGCCACAGGTGCTGACGCCTCTCTCACGCTTGCTCTTCTTCACCTGCTTCTGAGTTATGGAAGAGGTGATTTAAGTCCAGACAAGTTTGAACCTGAACTTTCTGTTCACAGTTGCCTAAATGTGACAGAGGTGATAGTTGGTTCAATAGAGAAATGCAACCGCTAAAATACCAGCTGCTTCTCCCAAGTACAGCGTGTGCATACTGGACACGAACACTGCATCAGGCAGAACGCTCCTGGATGCTGCCCACACTCCCTGTACCACAAAACATATCGGTAATCGCGTCTTACTCTGGAGCCAAACCCTCTAATTTACCTTTCTGGCAGACCAGACAAAAATCAGAAGTCCTGGCAGCTCTCATCTGCATCTAACACTCATCATGCCCTGTTCACACTTGAACTTGCATCCCTCAGGAAGGCAGCACCAGCAGGCCACAGCAGCACCCAGACAGTAAATTAACTGTACTGTATGGCATACGGGTACTTGGAGGGGCCTTAAGAAATCTCAGCTAAGAAAAAAACATAAAGGTACTCACTGCACTCATTTACAAGAAGATAGAAGGAGAATATGGCCACACATCAAATACACAGGAAAACAACCTTACAATGATGATACAACCACTTACCAGTAGAAATTTAGGAATTTTCTTCTTTGGTGATTTTGATTCCTTTTCAGGAATAATTAAGCTTTCCTAGCATATGAAACATTTCTTGCCAGAAAGTAATAAACAGAGGACTAAATAAGTCTCAAGGCTGCAAAAAAGAATATCAGATCTTCCGTTCAGTCATGGGGTTTCCGTACATCTTCCCTTTAAACTCATAACTCAGTTTTATATTTAGTTTGTTAATTAAAACTGAGATTTATTAAATTTGTAACTTAAAAATCCAATAAAGAAGAAGTCACCATAGGCAAAAGCATTTCCCTGGGTATAGCTGTTATAGTAGGCTATCAATCAGCAATGAACACAGACACACAAATTGACTGTGCCTATCAGAAAATGAGAAAACAACATCTCACTGATGTAGAGAAGTTTTGCTTATCAGTGGCATGTGTCATTATTCCACCAAATACAGAACTCTGTTCCATACAGGCAACTTCAAGGATGAGGTGTTTTTCCTCTGAGGTACTCTCTACACTGTAGTATTATTATTCTTCCAGAGTAATACCCATCTCACAAATTAATTCAGTACGAGTATCCTGGATGCAAAGAAGTTGGAGTGGATAACACTCTATACCTAAGGGATACCAAGAACATGCTGTTCTTTTCTTCATATTTTTCTTCCAATAATTTTGAACTATTCATTAAATAACCAGTGCTGTTTGCCTGAGCAAGCAATATGGGGAACTAAAAAGGAACCCTGAAGAGAAATAGTGCAAACCTGCCCTGGGAGCTTTCACATGCTTCCCGTTGCTACGGGGTACAACAAGCACTTGTTTGGGATGAATCTATCACCGGGCTCTTTTGAGAAGCCTGTGGGGCTAGACAGGAGGTATGGCAGAAACTGGATGGGCTGTTAAGATGTGTTTCTTCTGTGCTCTTCTCTCACTACTTGAAAAATACATAAGCTAGGGAGAGGAGTCTTTAACTTTTAACCCCGCTATATATTTTTGTGGAAGGATGTACTGACTTCAGAAGTTTCTGTTTGCTGATTCATTGTGTAATTAGCCTTGTATTTACAACTCAATGAATGCTAAAAACCCCTCTGCGCCTTTCTAAATAAAATACGTTCAGTGTTCTTCTATGGTACTGTACTAGCAACAGTAAAGACAAAAGTCTGGCCTAATTCTGCAATTTGTTTAGGACTGAGTATGGCTTCACTGTGGTACTAAACAGTGGTAGCATGTAAGAGATGAAACTTGTAATGGACCGTACTCATTCTCCTGCCTGACAATTAACTTTTAGGCTTAGAGTTTCTTCACTCTCGATGCTAGCGAGATTTCTCAAAGACTACAAACATGTTCTGCTGTAGCTCTCAAATCACAGAATCATAGAATGGCCTAGGCTGGAAGGGACCTTAGAGATCATTTTATGTTTCCATTTGTCTTCTGTGATTGCTTGTGCAAGTAAATTCCTGCTCAAGAGAAAACCAGAGCATTTCAGACACTCAAATAAAGGACTGCGTGTATCACTTCAAACCAGGAAAATCCAGGTGCATGACCCAAAAGGTCTCTCACTGTCTGTTTTGGTGCGCAGGAGTTTCAATAACTCCACCACGACCAGAAATGAATGCCAGGGTCAGCACAACCAGCCACTATGCCCTTCAAACTGCAACTAGTTTTAACTCCACTGCAAGGGTTTTACCAGCCCCTCCGAGCCAAACCTGAGCAGCAAAAAACATCTACCGTGTTCTTTAGTTTGACTGAAAGATAAAATCACGTTAGGAAAAATAAGAGCTGTGACACACCAACAGGGCATCAGATCGGCTGCAAACTATTCCAGGCTGCAGTTACATCAAGTACAGGTCTTTACGTATTCCCAATCCACTGGGTCTCACACGTGTTTGCCCAGCTGAGGAACACGCCCTCTTACCATTTCAAATACTCTTTTTGCATTCTATCATACTATAGAAAATGCAAAATAATCCCAAGTCACTTGGAAATATTTCTACCACTAAAGTTTTTGTTTACTGAAATGCATCACTGCTTGTATATATTATTAACACATTACTTATTAACACAAAATAGACTTGAAGGGCAACAAATGGAGTGACCCATTTAAAAGACAATAGAATGCACCAAGGCAAATAAAAATAGAAGAAATTCATGCCAATTTTAAAATAATCAAGGCTTTTAGGAAAACAAATGAATACCCAAGTAACTGTCATTCCTGAACTGCTTCTTAGCCAAGATAACTCAGTGACTCAGCTCCCAGTCTGGCAATTAGAAATTGGCAAAGTACTTGATTGATACAATAACAGTACTTAAAAATTAATGAAGCAGATAACGCCTACAATCAAGGAGAAAAACCTAGAAAGGATCTAGGTAGCATGTTATTACACCACAAAAGAATTGATTTGTTTTGATTTCAGTTGTGCCTCAGTATGTTTAGTAAATGTGGCTTATTTTATAGGGACTTTCATCTCTTTATGCACACGGCAGCTTCCCTTAAAATGCCAACTTGGTAACTGATAAATCCCAGGGTGTCTGCAAGCTTATGGAACACGAAACCTATAGAAAATTTCAGCTGCGTCTCCCTAAAAGCTGTTGCTGACTATTTTGAGGCAATCAGCTTGCCAACCACGATTTCAGAACTGTTCAGACCTGGTGCAGACAGAAAACCAACTGGCAGATTTGTATGTCAGAATGAGATCTCTGGAAACTGTCCCTGCGTGAGTTCAGCTGTCAGTGAGTTCAAATTCTGATCTCAAATGTTTCTGACCACTTTGCACATCCACAAATCTATGAAAGCATGCAGTATCTTCATGTATGATGCATTTTAGACCACTTCTGGTTAAGCACTAGCATGGTGCCTCTTCCCAGGGATGGGAAGTTTCTGTGGACTCTGGTGGAGCTACAGGCTTTTGTTAGGGAATATTTCAGAGTTTATTGCAATTGGCCTTTTGCCAGCTTCCCACAGAGAGTGCTGGACTAACTGGAAGATATATCACCAGACCCTGACACTTCATATTTCTCCATCACTAGCAGGGCCATCATCCTTCAAAAGTGCATTTCCAACTCAGCTGTCTGAGAAGAATGAAAAATCATTCTTCTAAAAAGTCTAAGTAAGTAAAAAAAGATAAATGGGTTTAATCTAATTTAAAAGTTGTCGAAGACGTAAAATGACATGAGAAGACACAAGTACTAGCTTATTTAGGACAGCAGCCTAAGGCACGGACTTAAATGCCCATCTTTGGTAAAAGCAGGCAAGCAGTCATTTCCAAAGCTTTACTTCTATAAGGGATTCATATAATAGAGATAACCTTGGTACAGATATGATGTCCTTTGCTCTAGCACCTGTCACAGATCCACTTTCTTGTCTTGCCAAGCTCTCGAGGGGCATGCCTGCTCTCTGGAGTAGCAAACAGAAGGCATCTGTCAGAGTGCCAGACGTTGTCGTTGAAAACAAATGGAGAAATAACAACAAAATGAAGAAACATCTAGTGCTCGGCAACCTCTGCCAAAACCTCTCCAGTTTAAGATGTCACTATTGCTGCAACAAAAGGACTAGATGAAACGTACTTATACATGCCAGCGCTGCTACCTTCATAAATTGTTGGATGAATTCCTGTTTGTATTAACAATCTAGCACTCTGCTGTACTCAGAGAGTAAATACCACTGCTCAAAAACCCCCTCAAAACTTCATAAGCCTTGCTAAAATTATGTTGTTCAAAGGATGCAAAACCATGTCTTCTATCAAACATGTAAACCTAAGCCTTTAAAATAAAATCTTAGGTTTTTCTTAGTTTATTTATATGCACAAGGATAAACAGCAAAATGAATCAAACAAAAAAGAAAGTGGGAACGAAAAGAGCAGTTGTGCAGGCACTCAGAGCTTTGAAAGACTCCACATTTATATTATGCAGACAGGGGAAACCCAAAGGGTTCAAACTCCAACACCTCCCCTTCCCATCATCCAGGCAGATTCCATGACTAAACCACTCTAACAGGAAAGATCCATTCAGACCACATATGCCATGATTACATGGACATGTACAAGAATCACAGGAGCTATGTGATCTATTCGCTGCTTCTCTTGCCATCGTTCTGCCGCCAGAAGCCAATTAAGAGACCTGACACCCAGGCAGCTTTGCCTGGTCCCCAAGTCCTCCCTCCACTTTGTACAGTTCCAGCAGCAGGAGCAGAGACCTGAAAGACTGAGGCATCCAGCTCTACCAGTTCGTGCCAAACACTCCTGTGTACAGGCTCCGCGTTTTGTGGAAGCTGCCTTTTCCTCCATGGATGCAGTGTTAGCTTTAAAAGTCTGAGATCAAATTTAAAGTCCCTGAAACACATCTCAGATGCTGGAGTTAATAATATGGTCAATAATGGTCAATAATGAAAGACCCAATTTCTCGTAACCTGGTGTACTTTCAGCTCACCATGCAAGCGCTGACTCCTCTCCTCACGTGTCTCTCAGATGCGGTTCCAGAATGAAGGTCCCATTGATTCCTACCTTCTACAGACTGCTGGATCAAACACTGTGCCTACTTGCTTATGACTTCAGCCAGGGAGATCCAAAATCCACTGCAAATATCATCGAAGAGAGCAGGTTCAAAACAGCAAAGCTACAGCTACAATATTTGACACTTTTTGCTTAACAGCAGTTTTGGCAGACTTGTGATGTTTCTAGCACAGAAATTAAAACTGGCATCAATCTGCCCATGATATTTCTGCACAAAGGCTACAAAGAACAAGCTTCTGGTGAAAACAACCACCGTGAGGCAATTTTTAACACCACCAGCTCTTTTCAGCATCCTTTTCATTTCATGGTACACACAAAAGAAGTAAGAGCTGTATGATCTTGAGAAGACATTCAAAATCTGCAAAGAGTAGATCCACAGAGGAGCCCCCTTCTTCCTCTAATATTTGAAATGAATTTTCAACTCTGGAGCAATTCAAATATCCTCCTGAAATGTAAGCAGAGTCAAGAATACGGGTGTGCATATAGCCAGGAACGCACCTCTTCATCAAACCAAGGCCCCTCTTGGCATGCTTTGCCAATAGGTGGCACACAACATTTTCCTCATGTTACAGCTGACTGAAGTAAATACGACCGATGGGAACTTGTAAGATCTTAATGTCTTAATTAATCACAGGCATAAGGAGTTATGGTTTGCACACCATTTTACCCTTTCTTTAGGACTACACATAAGAGAGGTACCAACACAAGAAAGTAGTAACTTACTGCAGCTCAGAAGGAGGTGAAACAGCTGATGCATTCAAGGAACCAGATGTTCTTGTAAGTACTTGTAAAACCGACTTGAAGCCATCTGGTCCAAGTGCTTTGCCACTTGGAAGACGTGATACTGCATTCTCTATTTCCTCTCTTGATATCGCTGATTCTAATTGAGGTTTCTATTCCTCTGAGGGTCACAGGGTGTTAAGTTTCTCCCAAAAATTATATCTCTCATTCAAAAGTGACATTTTCCAATGTAAAATGAAATTTAAATAAAAATTAACAAGGACCCCTGTCACCTTCTCATTCCCTGTATCCTCCCTCCCTGAGCTGGTACCATTGGAAAGGGACAGCTAAGTATCTACAACTTTTTTCTCCAAACTTCAAAGTCTGCTTTTGTACTTCAGTTACAGTTGACACTCTGTGGTCTTGACACCACCAGGCTGGGAAGCAATGAACTTTGGCTTGCAAAGCCCACAGAGTTATTTTAAGACCTTCTGCTCTGTGTCTAGGCCGCCCTTAAACACTTCTGGCTGCCAGGGCTGTCCTAGTGGAGGTTATTATCTTGTACCAGATTCCTCTTTCACAGGGATTCCTCCTGTGGTGCAACACTCCCAGGGCAGCCCTACCCTTCACCTCTCCATTCGCCCACTGAGGGTTATCATCAGATAAAAGGGTTGTGGAGATGACTGTTGTGGCTCGCTCGGATTTGGCTGCCACGTGGGCCACTGGAGGCCATCAACATGCAGCTTTTACGGGAGCATCTTCGAATCCAGGAGGACTTGCCTGCCCTTATTTTATCATGGAAGTGGACTCTGACTCAGGGCTGCATTTACACCATGCCTGGTCACAGCCGAGACAGTGCTGAACACATTTATTTTTTATCAATATTCTGTACTTGGAACACTGCTCTTGATTTCTGCTTCTTTTTGTTTGTCTGTTTTTACAATTGAATGGGTTACACAAAGTGTCAACCAAATTTTTCATAAAAGCACTTTTCCGGAGAACAAATGTTAAACGTTCATCACGACTGAACATGAAAAGTTCCTGCTTTAGATGTGCACAAGCTTCATGCGCAGGGTTGCATGGAAAGGCCATTTACAAGTTGGAGTTCACATCACGCTGCTACCTGCAAAACACTCCTATAATTTTTTTCCCAAAGGGCTTTCTTCAGGCTCACTTCAAGCAAATCAAGACAAAGACTTTTCGATACTTCTGAAGTCTGCATCGTGGCCTAGTTGGCTTCATTACTGGAAGAATTTTCCTACCAATGATTTTATGTGCCCAGCTTACTCTGGTACTTGTAGTCATTGTTCCTTCCTTGTGCCTGGGCTTTTTTGTTCTGAATTTTAAACAAAGAACAAGCTAAGCTTTCATTGCTGTGGCATTCACAGACCTTCACAGTATTTCATGCAAAATTGAAGACCTTCCAAATCTGGATTCTTTTTGAGCTGGAAAAGTTCTACCAACATGAAGCATTTTCTAATATTCCCTGCTGTCAGCCCAAATCTGTAATGTCAGGTTCGCTTCCTTTGTAGTTTCTTATAACAAGTCAGAACAAAACCCACAGCACGTCAGGACTAGAAGTGTTGCCCACGTACTGAGAACACGCTGCTGTTCCCACATGAGTGCGTATTGTTTCAGAAGAGCTTTGATGACATGGTGTCAGAAATAAACCAGCAGAGAGATTGCTCCTGTCAACTAATCACAAATACCTAATTTTAGCGCTGCAGGATGTTTCAGCTCTAACAAGCCCCCGGATCAACCAGAGCGAAAGCTGCACCACCACAGGGTCTGCCCCTGCAGAGTTCAAGACGAACAAGGTGAAATCTAAGGTGGACTGAAGTCGCTGGTAGAAAGGCTCTGCACAGGGGGTCAGAGTTTCGGCCTCTTGAGAGTCAAAAAAAAATGATGAGCATCCCTTGAGAATTCTTTGCATTGTGTGCACTGTGCCCAACTGTAGATCTCTCTAGGAAAGTGGGTTGGAGAGGTATGGTAAAAGTCAAAGGCCTGGTAACATGAAAATGCTTTTCCTGGATGGCTGTGGAATTTAGCAGAACTCTGCAAAATACTGGAAGACAACACAGTCTGTCCAAGGTCTCCCCACAGTCCAGTGGCGTACACCACGTGCTGCACACCCCAACAGAACAAGGGCCTTTACCATACTTCTTGTGTGCTCACTTGTTGTGGCAGAAGGGAGCATCTGGGATGAACTCCTCATTAACTTTTTCAATGGTGTATCACAGAAGATTCAAAGCCAACAAATCACTCCTATGACAAGCCACCTTGAGATGATTAATTCCTGAAATCAATTAACAATGGGAAGAAGGGAAAAAAAGGACGTAGGAAACCTGAAACTCTCTTAGAAGAGAACATCTCTCCTAAATCAAGAAATGGCAGAGGCAAATGAAAAATGCTTACACAAAACAGAAAAGAAAAACAGCTCATATAAGATTTCGTACTTTTCTGAGTGCTTTACAGTGAAAACAGTAAAACTATAGTGAGAGACCACAGCCAGGCACAGGTGAACACTGACTGCTGGATCCTGCACCATGGGAGCAGAAGGCAGGGCCACTTACAGAAACCTGCCAGAAGATTTAGCCAAAGCAACTAACCAGGGAAAGGATTTTATATGATGGCATTTCCAGGCACTCCCAGGCTGACCACTCCAGCAAGAAATACAGGTATTCTGTTAGTTTTACTACTACCAACACTGAGCAATTACACAGGACTCGCACGATTTAAAAGCACTAATAGACACAGGCTTGGCCAAAGCCCCAACAAACTTCAGTGGTGCAGCAAGAGGACTCCGAGCCCCAAAGGATTGGGAGATTTTTATCATTAGTACGTATTTACAAGCTCTCTGACAAATCCTGCTGCACCCAGAGAGTGCCAAAATAGCTATGTTAATTCTGTTTGCCTGATACTGTTTTCTGCACTAACTAGTTTGGCCAATAAAATATCTCCACCGCACAGGACTGAGTTGCTGCAGGATGAAGATAAAACTATGAGCAATATTTTGATTTGGGATTAAATCATTAGTATTATCTGGCCTAGTTTCCTGAACCAGTAAGTGAAGACATGTTGTTTTAGATCAGAAAATAATCCAGCTGTAGAGCTGCTACAGAGAGAAAACATGGGAGATGGTTTCATAACCAAGCTACGTGAAGACTGCAAGACCTGTTTTCAGGGGATTTGAAATTCTGAAGTCTGACTTTATTGTCTTTTAAGCTGAAAGTCAAAAATTTAAATTCCTCTGGCAAAAAAGATCGTTTTCTCAGATTACTTGAAGCATTTCATTTCAGCAAATGTAAATATTTCCTTTTGATTTGCCCTTAGAAAAATTTTATATATGTTACAAAGGAAAATATTCAAAGCCAAACATATTTTTAAAAATCAAAAGCAGAAATAGTGCATCGTCAGAACTGTCTTGGGAAAGTCAGGAAATCCCCAAAGTAACTTCTGCTGAAACAGCCTCCTCTTCAAAACCATTCCACTTCTGACAGAGACACATATTGTCACTGAACACGGTCCAGTTGCAGCTTTGCCAACATATATCCCTTAGATATGTCCCGTGCACTAAAAGAAGTCCATAGGACAAGCCCTGAAGAGACGTGTCCTTCTATCCATTAGGCTGAAAACACTCTCTGGGGCATAAGGAAGAACAGAACAACATGTTCCCAGCTGAGACTGAAAAAGAAGATAACTGCTAAAATGGGCTACTGTAATGGAAGTATTAAGTATATTGCTTAATTAGAAGATTATTTTCTGCGCTTTGTTACCAGTTTTCAGTACTCAAGATGTTTTCCCCCCCAAAAAATGGAGTGTATGAAATCTGAAATGAACATGTTTTACATTTTTGTCATGTCCAGAACTAATTCTAATTAAGATCTTGTCTTGAAATATGCAGAATCTAAAAAGAAAACATATATTATCTTGGGAAACTAAAAATATGCTTCCCCAGGCAATAGTAAGGTTATGCTGTCAGAAAGCTCCCTCCTGCCTTGAAATCTTGACAAGAGAATATGATGATGAAAGAGATATTAGCAGATGCACAAAACTAGCAAAGATAACTGAAATAAAACATATTAGGAGAGAATTAACTATTTTTCGCACTACCATTTTATGAGAAATCCATAAAAAGCCAAGAAATGTTTTCCTCAACACATTCACAAGAAGAGTCACGAAAGGGCTTCCCGAAGTCTTTAAGACAAGGGCTGACAGCACTGTATGATAAATCCTTACTTTCAAGGTGTGTTCCATGCTATTTGCCTGAAGCTTTCACACCTTAGGAAAGTTTGGTACGTTCACTCTGGGTTAATTCCAAGTCACTTGTTACATATAACACATAACAATTTTACAGCAGCAAGGTTTCAAGTTTTCAAGGAGACACCATTTTCAGAACATTTCTGCAGGTCTTCATTATCCTTGAAGTGAGAAGCCAAAATAGAATCATAGAATCAAGCCAAAACAGCTGTCAGGGCAGCTAAGAAGAGTTCTTAACACAATGATTCCTTTTTGGTCCTAATAACATCCAGAGTAACTTGTTCTTACTATTGCTAAATTCACCTTCACTTTTACTAAAAGAACAAGAGCTGCAGCTGCAGTCACCTAGGAGACTCGGTAGTACCTCCTGCTCCCTGCCTGGGGAACTGCAACACTCCTGCCAAAGCAGGTTACTGGCTCACACACGTCCTGGATGAACCCTGAAATGAATAATCATTTACGCAGAAAATCAGAAAACTTTCAGAATTCATAAGCAGTTCCTGCCTCCTTCCCAGGCTAAACCAACTAACTCACAAAGAAAGCACAATGGCAAGTGGTGCATCTATTTGCAACAGTAAATGTGACCCAGGCACTGGTGGGAGGTTGCCACTGTGTCTTAAGTACAAGAAATGTCCTGCTGGGAGAGCCCGGCAGTCTGGCCAGCCCGGTCCCTCTCTCCACATGGCAAAAGGGCTGGTGCAATCTCTCCTCCAGCATCCCCCTCCACACACGGCTGCTGTTTAGGGGATGACAGGTCCCTACCTAACCATTTATGGACCTGTCCTCCAACCCCTTTTGAGCCTGCTAGCACTGCCTGCCTCCCCAGCCTCACAGGGCACTGAGTCTTGGGTGTTCACCATCTCCTGTGCTAAGAGACTCTTATCTTTTACAAACCAATCTCCTACAATTATTTCACCAAGCACCCTTTACTCTAGTAACACAGGATTTGGTGAACAACAATTCTACATCCAACTTCTCCACACCTTCATGATTCTGCAAACCACAACTGTATTTCCCCCACAGCCTTCAACTGTTCTAAGTGAAGTCTCAGATGTTTTCAGACACTCCTTATAAAGCAGATGCTCCATGCACCTAATCATTTTTGTCATCCTTCTCTGTACTCACTTTAATTCTACAACAGCCTTCTTGAAACGTAAGACTAGAACCTGCATGGACTATTCTCTTTACTTCTTAATTACTGCTCTGTATGGTCTGGTTCAACTCACTTGCCTTTGAAAAAGTACGGCACAAAATAGAGCACTGAGCATCTCTCACAGGGAAAACAGATAGTATATTAGGAAGAATTTCTTTACTGAAAAGGTTATGAGGCATTGGAATGGGTTGTCCAGGGCAATGGTGGAGTCCCCTTTCCTGGAGGTATTTAGGATTTGGGTGAACACAGTGCATAGGGATATGGTTTATTGAGGACTTGTCAGTGTGAGTTTAAGGGTTGGACTCTGTGATCTTAAAAGTCTTTTCCAATCTAGGCAATTCTGTAAAATCCTGTGAAATAGATGGACGATTTCTGCCTTCCTGATCTGTATCTACTAAAGCCAAACTCTCTCTGATCTTTCTGATAAAGAAAAACCCATCTCTTGAGTTAAAACTCCAGTTGCTTCCAGCAGGCATATGGTTTACAGACTCCTAGATCTCCTCCAATTTCTTTTTTTAAAAAAATTATTTACTTTCCTACCTATCCTGTAGTTGAGCAGCTTTGGACATCATGCTACAAGAGGAGAGCTATAATGCTAAGAGCAGAATGTGTCAGTGGCCAGGGCAAGGTCTGGGATGCAGAGGACTCGGGTGTAATTTTCTTGCAATGCCACATAATTTTGCCCCCTTGGGCAAGTCATCAGTGTCCTGGTCTCCATCGGTACAACAGAGACAGCAGCAAGCCTCTCTCTCCTGAGGATGCTGCAAGGCCACAGACATTAAAAACTGCAAGAACCTCCATCGGCCAAAACCAGCACATAAAAACCCAACAGCTGCTTCACCACAGATGCAGGACCAGCCTCCTTGCCCGGCAGGCTCCCGTTTTAAAGCCTTTGTCAAACGCGCAAGACTGCTCCCTGGGAGCAGGAGAACACGAGAACAAAGAACATTACCTTAACCTCAAATCATAAAGCGCTCCTTTACATTCTGGCTGTGGAAAGGCTGTTCCACAGGCTACTGAGGAGCTGGAAGAAGCAATATGCTTCACTGCGTGTGTGACGCGTGGCGGGGAACTAAATCCATCTCCTGTTCTTTCTGGAGTTCTTCAATATCTGTGTGAGAACCACCTACTAATTATTTATTGTTTCCATTCTGGAAGCGCACGTCAGAGTGGCTCTGGGGAAGATCTTTCATCTTCCGTGCTGTATATTCCTCGGGGTGCAGGGGCTTTAGTACTGCAGTGTCTCGAGACCTTGGTGCTCCCACAAGAGCAACAGAGGTTCAGCACTAAAACAGAATTATTAAGTGGTCTTATTAACTCGCAAGTTTGCTCATTGGCTAAACAACTAATATGCACCTTGGCTCCTTGCCCTGCGAGGGATCTTGCTTTCTTCAGCTCCCTAAGAAACTGGTTTATCCATATCCACATTGTTCTGTGAAGGCAAACGTGTTGCTTTTAATATAACGTTACTGTTATGAAGTTTTGATTAAAGCTAACTACCATTACAGGAAAATCACTGAGTTTTTTTAATAGGCTGATTACTCATCTGCGTGAGCAGCCTACAAAGAATGTGACAGCAACATATTTTAGAAACTAAACGCATATTTAGTGTCAGAAAAGGGTTTATCAGATTTTAAAAATCAAAGGAGAAAAAGCAGTCATCACCTTTCAAAAAACAGTTACCATAAAGCTGCATATGAGATAGCTCCTTCCCAATACCAAAAATGTGAAATAATGCACCTCGTGCACTTCCAGTTAACAAGCAATATTCCCTTTAACTTCCTCCACCAAATAAAAAACTTCCTCCACCACATTTCACAGTTTTCTCAAAGGCTGATTTCCACCTCAAAGCAGGCTGCAATCCAGCATATGCATACCCATTTAGTTTCTGAAGATGTTCATACAAGAAGTGGAGAGATGAAGGATTATTTGCCGGACTAAGAGGTAGTGAAATAAAAACACACAGGAAAACATTATTTTTATAAAATTGAGTTTAAATTACGACTACTGAGTTCATAGCATTCCCTACTCTTTTGCACATTTAACAGGTTTCTTACTTGGTTGAAGGTTTTGAGCTCTTTGATTATTTTATTTTTTAAGAAGAATGATGACTCTGATATCTCACTTCAATGACTCAGTCCAAGAAATACAGAAACGTCTCCTGGGAATTTTAAAACTTTTTTTCCTTTAATTGAAGACAATATTCTGTAGCTATCGTAGGGGCTAGAGTTTGAAATTAATGCTTCTGTCTTTTTTTCCCCCCAGTTCTCACAGTAGAAACGAACTCACACTCCTAACCATGTAAATCTAAGATGTTTTATTCGTATTATTTTTATGCCTATAAGAAAAAAGAAAGAAAAGCGCTATATTAGTTTAATCTTCAGATAAAAACTATTAAACCTGCAATCAGCAGCTCAAATAGAATTTGGAAATACAGGAGTGACTCTTTCAGACAGCAGGTAGGAGAAGAGCATTTGCTTAAGAAACAAAAATTGCTCTATATGTCTGTTATTTCTAAAATTACCGAGTTGTAAACCTGTAATTAAATCCTACTAAGTGTACTAAAAGTGTTTAGATTGTTTTAACTTTGCTTCTGTATACACAAAATCCTCTGCTGCTTTTTCAGAAAATCAAGAACAAACAGGAAAATGGAAAAAAAAAAACCAAAAACCCCAAGCCATGGAAAGATAAGCTATCCTAACTTTTTTAAAAAACAAGAATTTTTCTGTCTGAATCTCCAAGGCTATACCACCGCAGCCTGTTTGCTGAGGCTCAGTACAAAACCTGCTGCATTAGTAAAAGCTCAGCGCTTCAGGAATCTGTGCGCGGCTCCAGTAGCACTCACCGTGTTTACCAATGCTATTACAGAGTAAGGAGGAGTTACCAAATATAAGGGGAAGCAAAGTCCTTTCCAAATGAGAAATCCCACTATTTCTCATGTCTTCTGATGCCTTGCCAGATCCTTCCTAGCAGCGTACATGAAATACGCTGTCCGTGCCAGAGCAGCACTTCCTCATGGAACACCAGCGGCTCCTGCTCCAGCACCCACAGACAGGGTCGGACGCCGAGGGCCAGGGGCTGCACAGCAGAACCTTTGCCTCTCCCAACTCTCGTCACATTAGCCAGACCCAGAGGGTGCCCCTTTAAAAGGAATTTAGCAATTGAGGTCGGTCTTCAGATAATCATCACGGTCAGAACTGCGTAAG
>NW_009732919.1:0-37244 GCF_000703405.1 Apaloderma vittatum | reverse complement strand
GCTCTGGCAGCACTTGGCTGAGCCACGAGAGCCACCCTGAGCACGGCTCTCCTGCCCCGTGCCACCCGGGGAAGACAACTTCACCTGCACTTGGTGAGAAGCAACGCTCCCTCAGCTTCCCAAACCAGGAACGTGACGCCACAGTCCTTGAAACTACTGGTTCAAGGATTTTAAAAAAAAAAAAAGAAAGAAAAATAAAAAGAGTAATTGCGCGCCATGCACGTAAACCGCTTTTGATGGCAGTGGCAGAGCACAGAAATGCTTTTGGCGGCAAACACTAGCTAATGGCTGATCTGCATCACTTGCTTTCAGTTTTTTCATTGTTCAGCAGCTCCCCAAGTACTTTGTTTCCTTAACCTGCTGTTCACATTTTTTTACACAGGATTCAATGCTGAGAAAAACCCATGGCTCTTGGAATGTACACTTTTTTTCTTCAGCTACTCTGACCCTTCCAAATGAAAACCTCCCACCTTTCTCCTTCCTGTCTGCCCAGCACAACCCTCAGTGTTTAACCTTTGTCCATGCTGGGGCGGATTTTGCTCCGATTCCAACACACTGGGCTGTGCAACTGAATTGATGTAGTCAGTGAGCTTCAGGAGGGGTGTCGCCTGTGTACAACAGCCACACGGATACTTACAGTGTCTGCGGAAACAGCACAGCATGAACAGCTACCACATGACAGGCTTCAGGAGACACAGGGCATTGCGAGCAAGGCAAAGGGACCCAGCCTACGGACACGTGCTGTACATCTGGAGAACTGCAACTCCAACATCATTATTTGTGTTTGTCGGCTGGGTTGTGCTCAAAAGGACAGTGTCAATTTAGAGACTTGCTTCAGGCAGCAGATTGCGACATCCTCTCAGCAGTGTTGGACCCTCATATGGTCTAAAGCCGGGAAATATTTTTACTTTCTTTTAATTCCCCTAAAGGAATTCAGTACCGAAAACTAAAATTCACCATCAAAGCAAGGAAACTGTCTGCAGAAGTAGGAATTTTATAGACCTAATATTTTCAACTACACACATTTTCTTCTAATAGTTATACCCAGATGGCAGAGCAGCATTGCACCACACATACCAAAGTGGCCCACTTTTCTTACGAGCACTACATGAAATAACAGCCTGCTTTCCCGTGTTTACAAAGCTCGCAGCATCATTTCTAATGCAGAGCCAGTATCTTGATTTTCTGGTACTACAGCCTTGTGAATTTGCCTAGTTTCTCATTTTGTTTTTTTTAACCGTGTTTTCAAAAAGCCTTTATGACAAAAATATTTGCTCTGGAGAAGAAGCCACCACACTTCTTACTGGGAAAAAATCAGGTGGGTTTATCAGGCTGTCCTGGCTGCTGCAGTGTAGATCTGTGCTAGCAGTGGGAAGAGGTTCCTCAAGGCTCTCAATACAAGCCCTTCGGAAAAGCCTGGCACAAACCTGACACGTCCCTTCCCGTGTGGATGCCTTTAAACACCTGCAGCTTGCCTCTCCACACAGACCCAAGTGTGTGCCCGTCTTGAGGAGTGTTAGGTCTGTCAAATCACACGCTGTCGCCTCAGTTAGGATCGCTGCTCTGTGGGAGATCAGATGCCTTGATTCCAGCCCGGCCCTCTATGAACACGCTCCTTTCTTCAGCCTTGATTAAAGCATTTTTATTCTCTGTAAGTACCTGCAGGAAGAGCTGCTGTGCCTGGAGCGCTGCCTCCCACCAGCCTGCCTGGCAGGAGAGCGCAAAACATCACAGGGGTGTTCACCTCGGGAGCTACTGGTTCATTTCAGAAGGCAAAAACTCAAAAAAATCCACGAGCAACTTTTTAGAAAACATACATTCTCCTACTCGAGATGGAACAGAAGGTTGTCCTGCCTAACATTCTCATAAGTAAACTAGAGAAAGACAGTCTTGGGAAAACTCGGAGGTGGGTGAAAGCCGGTCGAGTAGCTGCGTGCAGGGAATTGCTACCGCTGGCTTAAGGACAAAACAGAGCTCTACAGAGCGATGCTGAGGCACCTGTCTGATTCTCTACAACCCCAGGCTGGGTGATGGACAAGAATGGATACTTAACATGTTTTCAGACAACATCAAGCTGTGAAGGACCTCAGATAAACAGACAGAGGAATAAAATTAGAATTCAAATGATCCTGGCAAATTGAAAACAAAAAAAATGGTCTGAAAAGAACGAAATTCACAGAGACAAGTTCTAGGCACTATACTTACACAGAAATAATCCACTGCATAAACACTAAATGAGAAAAGAGAAGAGAGAGAAGTTCTTCAGGAAAGCATTTTGATAGGTGGCCCTAAGATATTATCAGCTGTGATGCCCTGTCACAAGAAGTTGTGAAGTCCATACTGCAGTGTGCAAAAGAGGCACAGAGTCTGCAATGTTTATGAAATAATCCCTTGACACTGCTCATCTCTGGCAAGATGGGAGCTCAAACACTCACTGAGTGCACTTCAAAACAAGGTGGACTCAGAGAGAAAATCCACAGAAAAAAAAAGTGAGAAGAGACCTACAAGAGCAGGTAGAAAGAAAAAGGGATGTTTGGTCTGAGGAAAAGAGAACTAAGGAGGAAGATGATGAAAAGTCATTCCTGCACAGAGGGAGGGAATAATCTCCTCACTAAATCATGGTGAAGCGGCATGGAGTAACAAGGTACAGCAGAGGAAGAAAGGGTTCAGAAGTGAGGCATGGGGACCACCTCAAGCTTGCCTTGAGGAGTCATCTGGGATCTAAGAGCTGCTTTCCTTTGTAATGCTGGCACGGTGATTTCCCCTGTGCAGCCCTCGTTAGATCACTTAGCTTGCTGTACGAAATGCCTCCTCAGCCCCCAGTCACTTCTCCTGTCCAGGAGATGCAATGCTCTTTGCTGAGGAGATGCAGTACCTGGCTCCGGAGCCACGAAGCACTTGGCTTCCCATCCTCTTAAGCTTAAAGTGAAACAAACTAAAGCAAAATAGTCCTTCCAATGAATGAAACCTCACCCATTAAAAGATCAAAATTTGCCGAATCCTGCCATCTATAAGTAAAAGAGTACAAATCTGACTGGCACAGGCAGGTAACACATTCCTTCTGTTCAGCCTTGAAAAGGCTCTGGGGGCACCTAATAGCTGCCTTCCAATACCTGAAGGGAACCTACAGGAAGGCTGGGGAAGGACTGTTTACAAGAGTGTCCACTGACAGGACAAGGGGAAATGGGTTTAAGTTAAAGGAAAATAGATTTAGATTGGATCTTAGGGAAAAAAATTCTCCAGTACGAAGGTGGCAAGACTGGAATAAATTGTCCAGAGAAGTTGTGGCTGCCCCCTCCTCTGAGGCGTTCAAGGCCAGGTTGGATGAGTCCTTGAGTAACCTGCTGGTCTAGTTGAGAGGCGTCCCTGCCCATGGCAGGGAGGTTGGATTAGGTGATCTCTAAGGTCCCTTCCAGCCTAGGCCAGTCTATGATTCTATGATTGTTGTTCTATCTGGAGTCATCAGTACTTGCAAATGACCACATGAACAACCGAAGGAACATAACGTACGTACACAGCTAAGGCCACTGTTCTTTACACCTGGTGTCCAGGCCTTCAAACGGCCTTTTGGCAATGATCAGCTGCAATGCCATCCGACCCTGACAGGACCTCTGCACAGCTGGGAGACAAGCAGCAGGTTTGAGAAGGGTGTTAATTACAGTACATAATTCATATCCCTTACTCTTATATGCATCAAGTGCAGCACCTTACTCAGTGCAACTAACGTTCAGAAAGGTTCAGTGTTTAGGACTTTTCAAAGCCATCAGCTATAACGACTTTTTCTTCCCTGAACTTTATTCAAATTTGAATTAATTATTATTTTTCCGGTTAACTTTTTCTCCTTAAACTCTTTCGTGATCAGAAGAGCTAAAGGCAAAAAAAATCACTATCATTTAACACCTCTAATTAGAGCCAAGTTTTCAAAAGAATTGTTGTTTATGTCATTAGGCCAAAATTTTCAGGAGCGATAAATGATAACAAAAGGGGGTAAGCTGACTTGCTGAGAAGGGCATCCATTTTTAGTGGGGAAAATAACCACTGCTCTTGGAAAAACAAACTGCTCTGAGGAATGTCAACTCAGACCTCCAAAAATGGAAATACCTTATGAAAACCCAAAATAGGTCAGTGTGCTGAGCTATTTGAAAAGACATATCTTCTGTTTCATGACAGCAGAGGTTCGTGCAATGTTTCTGAAAAGAAGAGCTGTTATTTATGTGCTTAAACAAGAAAGGAAATATTCTGTGATCTTGACTTCAATCCTGAACAACTGATATCCAGGTGTAATTTTTTGAAAATCAGACTTTTGCAATCATCCCTTTAAATAAACAAGCTAAAGGTGAGTGGGGCTGCAGCCCATAGCATACAGCAATATTACAATACAATTCAGGCATGGTAACTGAAGCAAATCATACAGGACTTTCTACCCACACATAATTGCTTTTCGACAGTTTGCAATGAACCCTTTCAGGGGGATCACGGCTACCCCTTCAGAAAATATGGGCTCAGCTCTGAGACCTCCTCTTCCTGTAGCAGGTTTTTATCCTTCCTGTAAACTGAATTTCATTTAAGACCAAAATATGCTGCTACTTGCGGACCTCTTACAAGCATATTTTGTATTGAAGTAAGTTATCATAGAAGCAAAAGAAACTGGCACGTGAGTAAGATGTCTGATTAATCACATCTATAGAAGCGACAATGTCTTTAAAAGAGAAACTGGCTTCCTGTAAAACAGTGACCAGGACTCTTAAAATATTCTCATTCATGGACATTTCCTATTTCCCGGTAATTAAATGCTCTCCTTTCTTTTCACCCTAACTGCATTATAATTTGTGACATAAAAAGACATAAAAAGGACAAATGCTGCGCTGCCTTCCATAGCCGAGGAGAAGGCAAATTGGAGAAAGGTTGTTTTGCAAAGTTGATGTTTTGAAGATTTCAGGCTACATTTGAGGGTAGGCATCAAATCTGCAGAGAACTGATAGGCGCCGCTACCTCCTCCCTTCCCAGCGCGGCTGTAGCCCCTTTCCCTTCCCCTACAGAGCTTCTCCTCCAGCCGGCTTCTTTTCCTCCCTTCCTGTTACACAAGATAAGCCCAGGGAACAACAATATCCATTAGCAGGGTTAGCAAGGCCAAGCTTAACTCCAGTGTAAAAAGGCCTCCAAATTCCCATGAATGGTTCAAAAATTCAAAGGGTTTGGCTTCATTCTTTTTCTGTCTTTTTAACGAAGAAAAGTTCTGTTTCTCGCCTTGTTTTTCAGCCTTTGAGATATGTGTAGCTCTGTTCCTTCTGCACCACAAAGTCCATTCTTTCTTTTAATCTCAAAGCTAAGCATCATCACTTGAGCCCTACAACTGCCACTTGGGCTTCACTCCAACAACTATAGCTCCATTTTATCCTTGCCTAAAATCACAGGGTCCAGGCAACAAGTAGGGGGGGATTGTTCTCACAAACCATTTTGAGAACCAGCTTCACAGCTCTCTTACAGCAAACTTCAACGTGAATACATATCACACTTTAAAAACTTCCCTTTGCTGTTCCCTTCGACCTTCAAGTTTCCATATGAAATTAGTAAAATGCATTCGCTGACTTCAATGATCTGTGACTCCAAATTATACATCAGCGTTACTTGTTGGTTTAACACAAACATCTAATTATATTTAGAGAAAGTTTAACATTAGAACATCAGTCTGGGCAAATCTTAATTTTTAATATGTGTCACAGTGCCAACTGTGCATTCTGAACCTATTAATGATTATTCCACATAGCATTAATACCTGCAGTAGGATCTGCAGCATTATTTTCAACGGGAAAACTGTTGGATTCTAACATTTGACCAGTATATACTGTAAATTGCTTATTACCAGCAAATTGACACTGAGGGAATTGGCTATTTCAAAAGCAAACCTATCCGACCCATCAGAATTAGGCGATGAGAAGATTTTGTTTGCTACCAGCAATAGCTGCAAACAGAGTGAAGAGCGGGCTGGCTCCTCAGCACGCAGAAGCCGGGGGGATCACTAAGCTGGCTCTGCTCAGAGCATGACAGTGACAGCTCGGTTCACAAGTACCTACTTCCCAGCATGGAGCAACGCGCTTAATTCTCTCCCATTTCTGCCCTTTCTTTCCCATCACAGCAGAGCAGAGAAGAGGTCGAGGAAGTGCAAAAAGCTCACTACAAAATTATTGCCGAAGGACCTCAGTGATTTACTTTTGTGACTGCTGCCAGCAATGAAGGGATAGTAGGATTAATGGATTTTTTTTTTTTTCTGGGCAAAAATAATTATGATCCTGTATTTTTTCATCCTATAACTCCTAGGAATTACATGAGTTCATTTAAATACATGGGGCTTAAGGATCTTTTTCTTCTAACACAAAAAGATGCTAAGCTCCATCTCCATAAGCATTATCTTCATAAGCAAAGCAATGACAGACAGAAGCAAAGCCAAACATGAATTATTAGCGCCTAGCAGAGGACCGTGGCCGTCCACAATTGCATTCTCAATGATTTGTAGAGCTTTGACTTCATGCTGTCCTATCTTTGCATACCGGTCAGTAAAAACCAGACAGTTTCACCCCTGTGTTGAAAGGAGAATGTATAATGGGGGGGGGGGGGAGGGGGAAAAAAAGCTACTACTTTTTTTTTTTAGGGGAAAAAACCCACAAAACCAAACAACCAAAACACTTTGCTCTGTTTAGTCACAAGAGAGACCAGCACCAGAGGCCAGAAGGAAGGCTTGTCTAGGTGCTTCCTCTGCCTTGACTGCATGACATTTGTTCCACCCAAGTAACATGAAAAAATGTTGGCTTTTGCATGTGAAGCCCAAAGTTTTCTGACCTGATTGCTTCCATGCACCAACAACCTCAAATAAGATGACCATAACTGCACCCAGAGTGCTGCTGAACTGGATCTGCCCTGCATATGCAAACGGAGCCAAAAATGGTCGATCCACAAGGTCTAGATGGCAAGATGCGATTAGTGAAGACGGCAGCTCTTAGGCCAGGATGTAACTGCTGTGGATGAGACTGGCAGATCAAGACAGGTCTTACTCCTTTCATTCGGTGCAGCGTTTGCTGTGAACAGGTTCAAAGGCACCCACTACTTTCCACTGCACACAGATAAAAGCATAAATAAAGAATCCAAGTTCCAGTGCACTTTATCAAGCAGAAGATCATAGAATGGCCTAAGCTGGAAGGGACCTTAGAGAGCATTTTAATCCAGTCTCCCTGCCGCCAGGGACGCCACCTCTCGACTAGATCAGGCAACACATGGGGATCGAATGAGAATCGAACCCGCGACCTTAGCGTTGTTAGCGCCACACTCAACTGACTGAGCTAACCGGACCCGCTAACTGGCCCCATATCTGGTTAGGTATAACGATACCTGAAACATTCACAGCTCAGGCTCAGCTTGGTTTGAGACTGAGAGTGCACACAGAAAGCCTTTTTAAATTCTTGCACTTGGCTTGGAAAGTCCACAGAAACCAAGATTGTTCCATGATTACAGAATTTAAGATTCTAGTTATGAGCAAAGCCATCCCTTTTTTTCAGGGTCTATCCACCTTTCTGCTTCTGCTGCCAGAAAACAACAAATAAGCCGAAACAGCACAGCAAAGGAATGTGAAATTTGCCTGAAGTCAAGTGTATATAAAGTGACCACAAGGCTGGGTGACGAGTGGATTGAGAGTAGCTCTGCAGAGGACTTGGGGGTGATGGTGGATGAAAAGATGCATACGAGGCAGTAACACGCAGCGGCAGCGCAGAAGGCCAGTCGCATCTGGGGCTGCATCCAGAGAAGCATGGCCAGCAGGTCGAGGGAGGTGATTCTCCTTCTCTGCCCTGCTTTGCAAGACCCCACCTGCAGTTCTGAGTTCAGCTCTGGCGTCCCCAGTGTAAGAAAGACCTGGACCTGCTTGAGCAGGTCAAGAGGAGGGCCGTAAGGATGACTGGGGGGCTGGAGCACATTCCCTATGAGGAAAGGCTGGGAGAATTGGGGTTGTTCAGCCTGAGGAAGAGAAGGCTCCGGGGAGACCTTACAGTGGCCTCCCAATACTTTAAAGGGGGCTACAGGAAAGCTGGGGAGGGACTCTCTATCAGGGAGTGCAGTGATAGTAGAAGGGGAAACGGTTTCAAACTGAAAGAGGGTAGAATTAGATTAGACATTAGGAAGAAGTTCTTCACTGTGAGGGTGGAGAGGCACTGGAACAGGTTGCCCAGAGAAGCTGTGGCAGCCCCTCCCTGGAACCCAGAGAGGCTGGGGCAGCCCCTCCCTGGAAGTGTCCAAGGCCAGGCTGGACAGGGCTTTGAGCAACCTGGTCTAGTGGAAGGTGTCCCTGCCCATGGCAGGGGGTTGGAATCAGATGATCCCCAAGGTCTCTTCCAACCCAAACCATTCTATGGTTATGCACAGCAGACCACATTTCAATCCAACTCTAAATACCTCATAGGATTTTTAAGGAAAAAAAGGAGGAACAGACATGAATCTGCAGCTCTGGTTATGGTTTATGCCTAACTTGAACTGTGCAAAAGACTAAAAATGCTTCGCTCCAGCTCGGCTGTAAACCAAGCCAGAGGTTTCACACAGACATCAATTCTCTCCTTGCAGTATTTCACTGCTGTCTAGATCTAATGTAGATTTCTAGCCTTGCCTCTGTGTCTAAGGTGTTGCTTTGTCCTGAACAAAACTACTGCTTCAGACTTTGCAGTGTTCTGGGGGAATATACCTGCCTGCAGTGGGCTTGAAAAGACTGGTATTTAGAAATATAAGGAGACCTCATCCTCCTACTCTAGACCTGAAGAAAAAGCCTCCCTCCCATACTGTGTGGCTAACCAAAAACACTAGATAGAAGGAATTAAACCCTAGGAATTTTATCCCAATGGTTTCTTTGTTCAGTTCTTTAGTTCTGTTCCTGTTTTTAACTCTTTGTGAAATTTTAACTAGCACAGAAATTATGCTAAGTACACTTTAAAGTGGTGCTACCTATAAAATACTATATTTACAGTTCTGGAGTACTGGAAATAAATATTGTTGTATCATTTCAGAGCAACAAATCACTTGTCCTTTTTTTTTAACACATTTCAGCCACAAGAGCATGTGGTGATCTCTTGCTCACACAGATCAAAACCCACTACCCAAAAGTCATTCCCCATCAGGACTGCTGAGTTTGCCCTTTGCTTATCATGCACCCTGATCAGATTGGAAGTAATTTCTTAAGATTTGCTTTGAGGTTTTGTTCAGCTAGAAGATTTCGTGAGGCAGTCAGCATTTGGTAAAACATACTACTGATCTGGGAGAGCCTGTTAAAGCCTGAGAGACCTCCCTTGACTTCATAGTGCTTGGTAGGACTTTTTCTGTCTTTGGGACATGATGATGCTTCTCTCTGCTGTCAACTTTAAGAAGCTTACTTGCTTCTTGTTTAAATGCACATACAATAGTCATTTGGACTTAATAATAAACACTAACAATAAACAAACAAGACCATGAGCTTCCAGTCAGTACCAGAGTTTCACAGCTCCCCAGAGCTGTGTGTGTTTACACATAAAGCAGAGCCACTTGCCCTCTGTCTTACTAAAGGCGCACTGACCCTAAATTACTTTAATTGCTTCCCTTAGCTAAATCCATCACTTACTCTCAGTGCTGAACATGCTTGCTGGAGTCCTACCTCCACCGCTGAAACCCTTTTTGTAAACACAGTTGCTGTCTCCATGTCTCCTGCAGGAATCTTTTTTTAGGAATGAAAGGCTCCAGCTTGTTGCCCACACTGCTCGCCACTAAGGGAGAGCAGAAATGAGTGACTCTTATGATCCGAGTGTATGCAAGTTACTGCTCACTCTTTCCACTGCATCAGAAAATAAAGAGGGAGAAAAAAACAAACCCACCTCGTCTCTCCCCCATAATCATTTCAGATGAATTCTTTTTTCAATTACAGCACTGTTTCGTTCCAGTCTTGCTAATGCCCTGCAGTTTGTTCACCTGTAGAAGCAATTGTCCCTTACATCTCTCCTCTCTTGTTCCCCTTCCTCTGGGCTATTCTGGCTTAAAACATACGTTTGCTAGAATAGACAAGATTAATACAGCTTTCCTAACAAATTTAGGCAAGAATATTCAGATGCTTTAGCAGCTGCCTGGTCTTCTTAAGAACTCGGTAATCCTTTAATCTCCAGACACTATTTTTTTTCCCCCATAAAAGATTCACAAGCAAAACAAATGCAATATGGATCAAAAATTCAATCAGAATGCTTAAAATGCAATTACATTCATCAGGGTGTTCTGTTAGGTTGGGTATTAAATCTGGGTTTTATTCAATATCCTCCTTTTATTATAAAGCAGTATTTTTCTACTCTGTAAATCATCTGATCCCTAGGCTAAAGTCCTCTTTGCCCAAAACATATACAAAATATGGGAGGGGGGAGAAGAGCTGGGTAGAAATTCCTGCACAAGACTGCTCCAGTGGAGACATAAGAAAGAGACAAAAAAGACATGAGCAAAGACATTTCTACTGAAGCAGGGAGGTTAATTTCAGAATTTGAGATACTGCAGTTATGGCTTTAATAAGTAGTTGTCAAATGAGTTCCTTCTTTAAATCCATTTTCAAAGCAAATCCATGTGTCTGATTGCACCTCCCTATGAGCATTTCCCCCCATCTTGAAGTTTTAAAGGAGTTCTGAAATTTAATCACATTGTTTTGCACCAGAGCTATCTGGAAATTTTCCAACCCAATGGATTTTTCCTGGGGAAATGTCAACCTGTTTAAACCAAAACTTCTTGTCAAAACGCAACTTGAACCAAGTCTCGCAGCACAGAGAGAACTCAGGGTTGGGAGGGAGCTCCCAGGGAGACACCCATCCTGTTCAGCCAGCTTCTTACCAAGCCGTTTGTGCTTAGCCTTGGGTGAGAGGCAATTTGGCTCTCTCTTCTGCGACAGAGCAAGGAGTAAGGTGGCCCCACGTTCAGACCATCACCTGGGCCACTGAGCGATCAGGTGGCTGGGGGAAGGGGCAGTAACACGTCTCCCTACACTCTCTCTCCTGCCCCCCTATTCCCCGCTCCCTCCTGCCAGAAAGGCTTTGCTGTCGTCGGAGTCCACAACCCAACGAAAGCCTGAAACCTCTTTCCTCCTCCCACTGAGAGGTAAAAGTGAAGCCCGTCCAGCTGCCCAGCAGGCTGTTACCATCAGCCTCCCGCAGAGCCAGCCCCAACCTGCTGCGCACACACTTGCTTTGCTGACCCGCAATGCATTCAAGCACAACCAAAAGCTTGCAAGTAAAAGGCTGCTTCTCCTTCCCATCAGAGCACACAGGTTACCTTGCACAATCTCTCTGCTGCAAGGAAGGGGCGGCTGTCAGTTGCTGGGTGGTGGTTTAGGACAACTGCCTCTGCTGCTTCTCCCCTGTTAGCTGACAGACCTTTAGCAGCTCTTACCGTGCTCAGTGCATCGACAGTGAGGTTCAAGCACTCAACAGCTTCCTGTGCACAATCAGAGAAGGCCAGGGATGGCACTGGCTTAATAATTTGGATAAGCTGCACATTAGTGCTCAGAAATTAATCTAATTAGCATTGTATCAGTCTCGTCAGTGCTTTGAAACAGACTGGATCCGTGTTGTTATGGCTGACTTGGACAATATCAAGCAGAGAATGAGCGAGGTCTGCCCTGCATATATATAAAGAAGCCCATTACGACTTGAGTTGTGCAGCGTCTAGAAGCCAGAGGCAGTAATTGGCAAAATCTCGGTAGCTCTGCACGCTGCCCTCTGTTTCTTTACAAAATTAAGCTGTGATGCTGTGAGAAATTTGCTGCCTTTTATGACAGCTGGCCAAAATGCAGTACTGCTACATGCAGCAAAGGGCAATGCTGACATTTATCCGAACTTGACTGACAGCTGTCACCATCCAGTGTCTGTAATACCTCAGCTTGGCACCGTGGAAGGGAGTGGGTTCTCTGTGAAAGAGCTGTGTCTGAGTACATCGCACCAAACTGACCAGCATTGTGCTCTCAGCAACATTTTTGAGGAACAGAGTGTATCAGTGTCCTAAAAGGTCCTTCAAAAAAGCTACAGAACCATATTTTCAACTTCTCAGATGCACACTGATGTACTCTCTTCCAGCTGAGACGACCTGCGCTTCTCTTCCAGAGCTGGCTACTGTAACTCCCTACCAGCTGGACATACTGGAATAGAGAATTCTGAACAGGATGTTAGAGGTTTCCCAAAAAGACACCATTGATGTGATTAAAGGTTTTGTGCCAACTGGAAGACTAGTTTTGAAATAAATTATTTTAAAAGAATGATAATAAGTGTTTTGTTAACTTGAATTAAGATTACTGGCGTTTCCATTTATTCTACTACAACAACTTATTCAAAACCAACGGGCGACACTAATTTTCTTCATTTAAAATACTTGTTGACAACAACTAAACACCCTCAATTAAACAAGGAAAACCCATCAAAATTAACCCCAATCTACATAAAATTTTGTTTTGATCACACTGACAATTTTGGTGGAGACACTGTGTCACCCTGTTCCCAGGCAGGGATGGGTCACACAGAAGCTAGCGCAGCGCAGAGCTGCCCCAAAGCCCTGGGAGATGGAGACTTCCTTGTCAGCTTTTCTGCCCAGAATGTTCTGTGCGAGGGAATCATGACTCGCATTTCCAAATGAGCAAGAAAACTATAAAAAGGTGTCAGTCTGGCCATATGGAACAATTTGGATGTTGTTTCCATTTAAAGAAACTACTGTGGTTCTGTAATTCCCTTTTCCTTTTTTTTCTCTTTTTGTTTGTTCCAGAAGATGCAAAGACACCAAATCAGAAAATGAACTTAGATCTCCAGGCAAATAGATCTGCAAGGAGTACACTAAAGGCACTTTTCATAGCTGAAATCATACACAGAGAAGATGGAGAATGCTTGCTTTTCAACACAGATGAATTAGTGATCAGTAACAGTGTGAAACGCAGAAAAGAGTATTATATAGATAGATCCCTGCATGTTTATAAATGTAAAATATAGCACATATAAAATCTGTAAGATATGTTAAGAGCTCTTTGATAAAACCAGTTCCTAGTAAGCATGAAACAATTCAAGATAAAACCAATAGTTCAGAGAGTCTAACTTCTTTCCCCTATGATGAAATCTTTAACTTTTTTTCAGCCACTGGGTTATTACTGTCACACATGGAAAGGGCTATTTCTGATTTATAGACACAGTAAAGCACTTATTACTTCTAAAATATTGCCTTGCAAAAATAGTTACTTTTTAAATTAAAAAATTAAAATAGTCCATGAATTTAACGGAAGAAGGTTATAGAATTTTGAAAACCATACGTAAAACAGGATGTCAGAAACATGAATATCACATTAGGGCTCTTCGATTAGGTTAGTGGCTTGCTCATATAGCACAATCAATTGCGAATCTTTATTAAATTGTTAGGAGAGATAAGGATGCTCTGCAACAGCTAACGCTTCAAACACAAGGATTCACATCATGGAAACTCCTGTAGCGAGGCTTCAGGCCAGTATCATAAACCGGAATGAACGGCCAAAAGAACGCATTCGATGTCAGAGCCAAGTCAAGGGGAAATGTTCATCTGAGTTCAGTGAGAGGTGATGCACCAGCACCTAACTGGCTATACTGCCTGTCTCACGGAGACAGATAATACTAATGCTTTTAATATGCATGTTTCCTACACCGCAGCTTTAGCTGTTCACCTACATAACCCCACAAGACGCAGCAAGTTCCCTTTGCTTCATGTTACCTTTGCCTGTGTCATTTCCTTCTTGGCTGATTTACGGTAACATCAGTAAGGAGGCAATCAAGGCCCATCGAGAGGTCAGCTGCTCCACTTGCCTGACCCCTAAAGTAGATGTTTCCACAATGCAGAGCAGACAACTGGGCAGCACTTCGGGCTCCCTGCACACTTTTTTTGGTGCTATCTAAATATGCACAGCGTCAGCTCTCACACATCACAGCTCTGTCGCTCACTGTCCTCCTCTCCTGTAGTCATCCTCTGCCCCTGCAAACTGGAAAATGTTCTTACACCCAAAAGGCAGCAGTCACATTAGCTTAATTCACTGCCAGCAAAAATCACTGCATGAGATACAGGATAGCAGCAGGACTGACCTAACAAGCTGCTCTGGCCACAAAGTCCAAGCAGGGCGGGTGATTCTGCCATGCTTTTGAAAGCTGGTCTCCAACGGTCTCATTTCCCCAGCAAACGAGTTCACAACACTCAGAGGTATTATGAGAGACAAAATGGGCCATGCAAAATAGCCTCAGTGTTAATGACAGAAGTACTTGTCAAGTGTAGTAAGCAGATGAAGAATGGAATGAGATGCTCCCTGGCAAACTAACTCACTTAGATTTCACCCTCTGTGGCATCCAATTTACAAAAACTTCCTTTATACTGTGCTTCATTTTCACATACCTTGCTTTCTCCTGCCTGAGTATTTCTCTTCATTTCCGTCAGGGTCATTGCTGAATTCCAATTAAATCATAAAAACGAGGGAGAACAAAAGGAAGAGCAACACAACCAATGCAGACCTGAGCGAGTGACAATTGCAGAGTGGAGCTATCACAGAAGATAGTTTAAAAGTATCATGTCAAACAAACGAACTAATTACAACATGTCTTCAATGAACTCAGGACAGTATTTCATGGCAGAAATACTCTGTCTGACATAAATCCGAATGCAGGAAGAATATCTTGTACCCAAAACATTGTTCCTGCAGCTCTATCTGGAAAACAACCTAGCTTTAGAGTCAAAGGTGCACTCTTAGAAGGTCAAACACAAGTAAATGCGAAAACTTAGTCACAAAGCATGAGACGTGTACAAGCACAAAAGCAGTCAGCCCAGCTCAGACTAGGTGTTCTTCTAAGTTTTCTTCTGTGGCCTTCCTTCTTCTGTTGTCAGACAGTGTTTGAAAGAAGGGTCTATTTTTAAGGAAAATGGATTCCTATCAGCGGGAACTTGCAGCAGTTTCATACCCTGAAGAGCCCTATAACAGTGAGAGCTGGTATCACCTGCACCAACAGTTGCCCCGTTACTCAAGCCTGCTACGCTCCTGACTGCAGCAGGTATCGCCACAGTGAGTTCCACAAAGGAGCCAAGTGCCTACAAATGTATTTATTATTCCTTGTTTCACACTCCTGGTGCTAGCCTTTCTCGTCTGTGTGATGAAAGCCTATGAAGAGGCAAGTTACAGAGTGCATTAGTCCATCTGCTCCATGTGCCATCGCTAAATTGAACAACTGCCCCAGTACTTCCTTTGGAAACCTCCCTATGCACCGTTTTCTTGGGGCTCCTCAGTTTATAGTGCAAAATAGAACGAAATACAAATCTTAAGCCTCCATGCAGGGGTTTGTATGAGGTGTCTGGAACAACACACACCATTCTAGGGATGAGTGAGTATTTTGGGATGGTACAACTGCTGCACAGCACCATGAACACCTTGTTACAGGAACTGCAGTACTTCCTGAACTACTTCAATGGTTGTTCTTTATACACATCTCGACATTCTTTTCTTAGAATAGCTTTGGGTAAAAAAACCAAAACAGATGTCTTCATTGAATTGTTGATCCTTTGATAACAAAGCAAGCAATTTCTGGAACAGCCTCAGGGAAATCCACATTGGTTTTTAAGCAATAAAGCAAATTAGCACCATAGCTTTAAAGGTTAACAGATAGAATAATCCCATCCAATAGTAGGGGAACAGGATAAAATGATTAAAAAAATCAATTTGTTGCAATGTTGTGATGTTGTTTATTGTCAATAATAGTGTAAAACCAGTTCCTCTGCATTCTATAAAGACCTGATCCAGGGCACACAGAGTTACATGTATCAGTCCCCGCCTTGAGTAGCTTGTAGAGAGGATGGACAAGGCAGGAGAAACAAAGGCATGGAGGTGTAAAAGGGCATTGCACAGTGGTACAGAGGGCAGCGGCAACACCATGGCCAGAGGCACAGTCTTTGGATGCACGATGC
This sequence comes from Apaloderma vittatum, assembly GCF_000703405.1. Taxonomy (NCBI): domain Eukaryota; kingdom Metazoa; phylum Chordata; class Aves; order Trogoniformes; family Trogonidae; genus Apaloderma; species Apaloderma vittatum. The sequence goes on along the minus strand of NW_009732919.1, from coordinate 21,269 downwards.
AAGGCCTGATCCTGCAGCCCACCGAGCCTCTCAAAGACACCCAACAGAACATAACTGAAATGCCCCTCCCTTCCAAATGCCCAACTCGCAGATCTGAGGAGAGCAGTGTAGTACAGACCTAAAGGTTTTTCTCTGTCACAGAGCATCAGAAAAGATTACGTGGTCCTCACACCTAACACAGAAGCAGCCGGTTCTCCCCAGGGCTGACGGCAAAGGAACTAGCTCACAGGTACCATGAGCTGGCAAGCTGTCACACACGTAGGCGGTTCCAATGGGGTAATTCACTATGTTTCAACAACAAGGCCGCGCTTGGTAGCTACGCTGGTTCACTGTGAGCTAGCTTAGGTACCTTTCTAAGTCGGTAGTCCTCTGACACAGATAAGCAAGCTTTATTCATGCTCCAAGTCTCCTAAAAGTTATATAGCTGCTTTAGTGCAGTCGCAGTCTTGCACTAATATGTTCTGATGCACAACTCAGCACAATGTTACTGAAGAGAGGCAGCTCAGACTCAGCTCTAAGCATGAGCAAAGCAAACTCCTACTGACCTGTAAAAGACTACAGACATAACTTCATCCACCCTGCAGTTAGCAGTGTAAGCAGATCTCCTCCTAAGGAGTCAAGACTGATAAAATTCTCCAGTACTGCTTCACTGAAATACCAGGCAGAAAATGAGGGAGGAGAGGGTCATTCTTTTCTGAAAACCATGTAACACTCCCCTATTACTCAAAACACCTTCAGAGTATCACCTCCTATCACAAACCGACATACCTATCACTGCAGCCCCTCAGAAGATAAGGCATATACAGAGCAACAAAAAAAAAAAAAGGAAGAAAGAAACACAAATGCTGAAAAAAATCTCTCTTTTCTCCCAAGCCGATCAAATACACCCTAAAGTGGACCTCCTTCCTACTGCTGCTCATGGGGGTTTTCTGACGCGTCAAGACAACACCAAGATCACATCTCCTTTCCCTCCAGGCCCCTAAGTCTTCCTCCCCTTCCACCAGCAAGCACTTGAAAAGGACGACAGGGCACAGAAACCACAACTCTGGCTCTCCACCACTTGGCCGTAAGACTTAGCTAAGCACCTTTCAAGCTTCAGACAACCAGGACAGAGACAGAAGAGAGGCTGCCCTGGCTCCCCGCTGTAGTTGTGGGTGACGCTCAGCCCGCAGCACCTGGCACCGCTCAGCAGGTCCCCGCGCTCGATACCGCTGAGGTCTGAGCCCGAGGGGCCACAGCTTCAGGCGGGGCAGCAGCTCCACTGTGCCACAACGCTTCTGAGACACCAGCCCAGCACCTTCAGAAATGAACCCCGGTGCTGGGTCTTTTATTTATTTTGCTCTCTTGGGAAGGACCTGCAGTTCAAATTGTACAGAAAATCTTAACCAGACTTTGGGCACTGACGGTCACTGGCATGGGGAACCACAACGCCTCCGTGGAGCAATGTCCCTTTAACACAGCTGCTTGATGCCTTTTTTTTTTTTTCTTCAGCCAAAACACCAGTGATTCCAGAATTACAGGTTATTTACTAGTTTTCAGGTCAGGGTTTTGAAAAGCTATTTTGTCTGGAACATTTAACAGCCTTTTTCCACATGGATGATTTTAACGTATCTGAAAACTGCTTGTTCCCTCATCCCACAGCAGCTTGCAAGTTACAGTGTAAAAGAAACTTACTCTCTTCCTTAACGGATAAAATATGCCTGTCATGAAGAATATGTTTGCATAACACAAAGTACCAAAACATGCTTTCTTTCCCTTTTTTGGATTTATTTTCACACAGAAAGCACTACTAGCATTGCCTCATATGATGGAAAGTGGAAAGAAATAGTAAAGGGAGGCAAAGAGAGCAAAAACTGCCACAGATGGGAGAAAATGTTTCCTTTGGCTAAACCAAGACTAAGTGCAAAGAACAAGGAAAAGATGAATGACAGGTCTCGAAATATAAGTTGATGAGCATGGTGATGTAGCTTAAATAAATTGTTATCTTTACAAATGGGAAACTGCCAGGAGTCATCCAGCTCCACAGGTGTGAATGAATAGCTCAAAGGCACTTCACTGGTGGCTGTGGGTCCTGGACCATCCTCTCTCATATCCCTTTCCTGCCTGTGCTGTTACAAGCTGCATTGTAGAGGTAGGCGAGAAGTAAAGATTGCCTGAGTGAGAAACTGTGTCTTTCACAAATCTGCAACAAAAAGCCATGCCAAACACTGCTGTGCTGCTTTGGGTGTTCATATGGAATGAGCAAAGGCGTTAAAAACTAAACCACAACAGGAATAATGCAACATTGCTAAGCTATCTTTTTGCCATCTGTCAAGTTTGCAATATTTTCAAACTACTCTCAAATGAATTACTAATTCATCACAACATCTCTCTTCCTGTTATATGGTAAAATAGAATACAATGGCTAATGCAGTACATTTAACCTCTGTCAGGAGTTTGTGTATTTGTGCAGAACCATAAACCTGTTGTTAATGTGTGCCAGAAACGTGTCTGGCAGCCTTCCTAAGGATTTGTCAAAAACCAATTTGGATCCCCTTTGCAGCAAATGTGGAGCCACAGACCAATTGTTGCTGTACGTCACCATCTTGTCAAAAACAGCCTTTGCAGGTAATAAGAATCCAGGGCTGGTGGTTTTATCGCAGTGGACAAAAGCATCGTGCCTTTTCCCGGTGTCTCCATGACTTGATGAACACAAGGCTTTTTTCCTCAATTACCGAAATTACCTTCTGATCATCTGGCAGGTTGCTGATTGCTTTATAACGACCAGCTAGAGTTTTACCTCCTGCTTTACACCTACCGAGGCGGCCAGGGAACATTCTGATTTACGGATGGTCCGAGTGAGACCAGAATCCCATCCATTAAATCTTGAGCAGAGGAATTAAATGAGCATCCTTCTCAGAAGAAACAGCTGAGCTCATCACTTTTTACTTCCTTTTACATGAAACTAATGGAAGCAGTTTATTTGTTTCCAGTTTTTGATTAAAAAAAAGATTATTCCTTTTAAGTGCTCACAAAGCGAAAGCAGAATGAAATAGCCCAATTACTGTTATCTGTGGATTTTACATCATCCTACCCATCTAAGGTAAATAATTAACTAATCCTTCTATTCTGTAAGCTCTTCTCACATCTTAGTCTGCAATTTTCTGCTTTTCTGCCCCCTTGCTGATACAATTTTATCTTAAAAGTTTATTGACAGTAAATATCATAAATTTTTATTTTCTCAAAAGAAACCTCTGGTGCTTTGGACCCTGTTAAAGCTGTGGCTCTTCAGGAGGATATAAACTTTGCATAATAAGTTACTATTGAATATTAAGAACTGAAACATTAATAATTAAAAGAATGCCAAGCAATAGCAGCATCTTCCAGATCACGGCCACCTAAAGGATCACCACTGAATAGAAAAGAAGTTTGAGCTTGAACAGAAACTTCAATGGAAGCAAAGCTGTGAAAATAAAAAGGGTGGAGAAGCTGAGAAGGAGGGAAAACTGAAGTTGATAGAAGAAAAATCTGACAGTATGATTGCAGGAGAAATGCAAAAGCTAATTTGATATAAAGTAAGGTTCAGTTTTGCTTCAAATACTGTAAACCATAAGGGCATGCTTTCTTTTGTATGTCCCCAAATGCTTTATTTCTCACAGCTGGAGAAACCGCAATATATTGCAGGTTATGGTTTGCACTAAGAAAGCTGTTGGACTGACAGATATCAAAACCACATCTGACCACTGGACTATGGCAGCAACTGAGACTATTTAATCAGTGAGACTGAGAAGACATGAAAATAAAAGTACATGTGCCTAACCAACAGGGCAGGAGGTGCTAAAGCCAAAACAGAACCTAGCTGGAAACTGAAGAAGGGCTGTCTTTACTGAAAAATTGGCAGAGGGCTAAGATTAGCCAGTTTAAGGAGTAGGAGATGGGCAAGAAGTTGCTGAGGGTTGAAGCCAGGCCTGATAACGAAAAAAAAAGAGAACAGAAATTATCAAGCTAGGAACTGAAAAAAACAATGGCTAACACAGATGTCAAACCTTACTCTACTGCTTTTAGCAAAGTGCTGTTTTTATCAGTTAAGGGTCTCCTTCAGAACTTCAGGGTCCTGAATCATAACAGCTAATTTATTCCCACTCTCAATTCTAAAGGGCTTCTTTAACGGTAATGTCATCTTAGTATTTTAAAATATACGCAGACACGTGTACCACCACCGCCACCATCACCTATGTTCTAAATAAATCAGCTTTCTGGTCCCTGGTAAGCTCAGGTCTCTGCAGCCTCCTCAGCCCGAAGATGAAGAGAGTTCACCTTGCCTTTGCGTTACCAGTACCGTGACACTGTGTGATGGAACAACGAGGAAAAGGCCACTTGTTCAAAGAAAACTGCTTTCCATCGACTAACAAAATTCTAAAGCCCAACATACAAATCTGCGTTGTTCTCAAGGTCTTCCAAAAGATGTTTTTAATCCACTTCAGGGCACCAATAAATAAAAACTGTAATATATTTTCAAATATCATCCAGCCTGTCACATCACACACTGAGTGTCATGCACAGGAAAGATGTCACTGCACCAGAAAGTCTGTATTTAATTCAGAAAAGCAGAGGTAATGTTTAACCCTTCAGTAACAAAGGGGAGTTTTGGCAATTGAATTTCAAGGGATGTGGAACTGACGCTTGCAAGGGTAGATGCTGAAGCTTCGTGCCCGGGGCGCGAATTAGCAAAAAAAAAAAAAAACCAGAAAAACAGTATTTGTTTTTAAAGGGGGCTAACAGATTTTGCGTGAGTAAATGCATACATGTCTGTGGACTCTCGAGTTTGTTACCGACTGCTATTGCAGCACAATGTCTGCCTGCTGCTCTCTCAACAGCAGAAATTTTTGTATTAAAGAAGCCAATCAATAAATGAGAGCAACTCTGACTTGTAATGGCCCTAGCTAAGGGAGTGTCAGCCAAGCTGAACGCCCGCAGTACTGTTCAATGCCTCTTCTCCATATCTTTTTTAGTGAGCTTCAGGAAAGAACGGGTCTGAGCCAGGATGGGGCGTGTGAGACATCAAGTCACGAAGCAGGAAAGAGCACAGAGCAGGTGGCACTGACGCCACCGCCACCTCTTGCATTGCCTCTGTCCTACGGGGAGCACCCCGAGGGGTAACTCGTCTGGTTCTTTCAACCGAGATTACAAAACAGGTGGTGTTGGTGGCAGCAGCTTGCCTGGAAACAGTAAGGTCGGCAGTGGTTTCCTGCAGGAAGGAAAGCTAATGGAGACGTTTGGCTGAATGGGGCAGTAAAGCTGCAGGCACCAGAAGGCAGCACTGACCTTTTGCTCACCGATGACCTGGGGCTACTGAGAAATAAACTGCTCTTCTCCCTTTGATCTTTAAATGTCCTTTTTTTAAATTGTGGGCTGCATCCTCAGCAGACAGAAATTTGCATAGCTCCCTTATAATTAGTGAACCAGGTCAATTTACACCAGATGAGCATCTAGTTCCACACTTTCAATAGCTTTCCAGTTTTAGATGGGCTGGAAAATTAAGATTTCTCAGTTCTAAATGCATCTCTCTTCCTTCTAATGTGTCTACCCCTCCACTTCCTCCCTTCCATTTTAACCTATGATTTTTCAGGTCATTTAGTTCAGAATGCAAACACAGATGAGTTATTAGGAGTTGAACACTGCCGGCTGTGCATGTAATGTGACTTTGTTTCACAAGGAGTAATAAGTGTATCTGCACTAACAAACAATAAGGACATAGAGTTCAGGGAGATATGATACAACAGGAGAGGCCTCAGCAATCCAACAAACAAACGCTCTTTTGCCTAAAAACTTATTGGAACTTTTTCACGTACTTTCAAGCTGAAGGTATAAGCTGAGAGTAGCAGGAAGGACCAGGCCAGTGGAATCCGCTATAATTTTACGTACGGCCACCACTACATCACCAGAGGGGAAAGGGTTATAATGAGTGTTATTCAACATGTCAAATACAAAATACTGCAGAAATGTTGAGGCTTGGAAAAGGGCTAAGCTAAAAGGAAAAGGGTGATGGTCGCACAGCATTGGAGAAAGTAAGAGCTGACCCCTAAAAAAAAGTGTCATTTATTTTAGACAAGCTGATCCTCCAGGCTCAGAATTTAACTTGTTTTTACTGCTGTTTTATTACTTTCTCCATTTTGCCATGACAAGCTAATGATTTTTGCAAAAATGTACCATGACAAATCTGCCCCTGCAGGTGGTTTTACACACACTATGTTCACGAAAGACTTTGATCTCTCTTCTCTTTTTAGTTTTTCTCCTTATGTGGTGTTTTCAATTGTGGTTTTTTTTCTCCTAAAGGAAGATTAAATGAGAGAAAGACTATGAGGAACTCACAGGCAGGACACCATCCAACACAGTCCTGGTAAAACAAGACACACAAGGTTAAAGGAAGATTCACAGCTGATTTCCCTCATATCTCCACCTCTTACGGCCGCAGTAGGTCACTTGCAGGCCCAGTTGCTGATCGAGGACATTTAATATGAGACTTTCACAGTCATAAGGCACCAAAGAGAGGAACGAGCAACTCCCCCAAGGAATCACGATGCTGACATGTCACTACCATTGCACTTTAATGCTCCCTGTCCTAGGCAATCCCGTGTGCTGTCAGGAATAGCTGAAAACACCGGCAGGACAACACTCGTAAATGGAGGTCATCTTTAGGAAACTTTCAGGTATGCCCTTCTGCTGCAGGAGCTCTGACCATGAACCCATTTAAAGTCCACGTGCATTCCTGATTTCTGCACTACACCCCCCTACACCATCGCTCGAGCTGTGGTGCTCCATCTTTGAAGCTCCGTGTTGTCTTGCCATCAGGAGATGCAGTCTGGTGTCCCATTATGCCCAGGGTAGCTGAGCACCAATGGTGCTAAGTCGATGGGAGCTGCCCATCTCCTCAGAAAAATGGATTTTATTACTCTGGCTCATATTCCCTAACATAATCATTACCTGATACGTGCGAATAGGACTAAGAACAGCTGTTGCACAGAGGCTGGGAAGAGAAGACGGGGCCGAGATGGACTTTATAAACACTTAAAACTTCTAAAGATTATTCCTTTTGAAGCTAGACATACATTTTAATAAGCTACTTTAATCATTATTCATGAATGAATTATTAATTAGTCCTCTTGACTAAAAATATCATTTCCAGCTTACTGCAAGAATACACACACACGCACACACACACAAATATGAAAAAATAATACAAGAAAAGGAAGATATTGCACATCATTAGCACTAGAGTAAAGGCTAGGTATTTGATCTCAGTTTAATTATGAATGTCTAGTTTGAAAGAACATTTCCACATCACCAGTCAATAATGTTGCTGTGTGCACTTGGGTGTAAGCCACGTTAAGGAGCAGTATTGACGGTGGCTTATTTTCTTAGCAGCTTCCCTCACTGTGTTAACAGGTGTGTGCGCGTTAAGTACCTGCACAAATACATCCCTTGCAAAAATGTTTTTGTCTTATGACTTAAAAAGCCAACAAAACTCAACCTTGTGGCTATTTCTGATTACATGGCAATCCAGGGCTTCAGCCACTCTAAGAGCCCTGAGGAAGAGACAGTCTTTGTCCCCGAATGTATGTGGACACCAGAAAAAGAAAAGGAAAATCCAAAGAGGAGCACCACCATTTTACTTTACAGATCGGGAAACTAAGTAAGGCCAGTAGGTATAACTTACCAAGTCAGACCTAAGGTCTGAGCCTGAGTCTCCCAAGGAAAATCTATGAGGCTGCACGATTCCTTTCTGTTTCTTATCTATCTATCCATCGGGTCTATCCCATTCAAGCTGGAAAAACTCTCCAGGACATGCACACTCATTCAATCTCTGACCTCTCCTTTCCCCAGACTGTCATCTCCAGCTCCCAGGCTGGCTGGAAGCACATTTTTTTCACAAGGGAACCCAAGATGGCTCCGTAATGACCAATATCACACTTCCTATCACATACTACCAAACAGTAAGGAAGCATCTTCGTGGTGGTGTTGCTCACAGAGCTGCTGGGAAGGGGAGGATGGGAAGGAGAGGGGAGAAGGTGGTGTCTGGAAGCCAGGAGCTACAAAGGACTGATCAGCTTGCAGGTTCTTTTTTTCCCATAACGATAGAGACAACAAACAATTGTGCCTTTTTGTTATCTGAATTGGTTTCCTTGATGAGCTCATCCCTTCAGAAGCCACTGCAATGTTAATTTCCTAAATGATCAAAAAGCTTCTAAACTAAGAAAATGCTGCACACTCAGGGAAGAGGGGAAGGGTTCAGAGGAATTGGAAATTACTTATTATTCTTCAAAATCTGGGCCATCTTCTGAATGCTGTTATTTTTCAATAGAGTTTTATGCGCATGGAGATATGTAAACGCTTACAAGAGCTCATAAGGTCGAATGACTCCAGAAAAACTGTCTTGACAGAGCCCTAGCAAAAACTTTAACAGGTTTCATGAGCCTTGCTTGGGCTATTTAACTGTTACTATATTACATGTCTGCCTCAAGCCTTCTCCAGTGAAGTAGCAGTTTCTTAACATGTATTTATCATGACCAGGTGAAATGAACTAATGTTACCAACGACAAACCTGTCCAAGACCCAGATTTCACCTCAACTTTCTTTGGAGAGGCCAAAGTCAAAGATGTACCATGAGCAACAAATCAGTGAGAAAGGGATTTGGCACTTATTACCAAACAGCAACGGCATTAGGGGATGGATTCAAACCAGGAGAGGTGTTTGAAGGGAATCTGATGCATTTGGGTACTTGTGTCCTCTCACCACCAGGATCAGCTTCTCTGGCAGTTCCATCTCTTTGAATCATGTTTACAGTTCTATCCCTTTTTTTTCCCCTCCAGACCACCACAGAGATTTTGCTCACTTTGGTCTGATCTTGCCTGGCGTGCTCTTTTAGCTTCATTTTCAGCACAGCAGATTTGCAGATCTTGCTCCGCTGCCCACATCCAACTCTGTTTTACCTGTGAATTCCTACTTGCTAACCCAGAACAGTCCCACTGGGGACGCAGTGCTTGGCAGGCTCACGGCAGTGAGGGGCACACGCGCTCTGGGCTGGCTTTCCTGCTCACAGAGCACAGAGCGCATTCAGGTCAGGCTTTTCCGAAGTGGAATCACAGGCATCGCTTTGGTTGTTATTAATATTTCATTCATTTCCCAGCTACAGTAGTTTTCCCTTGAGAGATCATTAATAGAATACCACCCAAATCAGCAAGCTAACAGGCAAAGTGACCAAACTACAAAACAAGTTTAATTACCTCGGTGTTACACCTTTGCAAGCACCAACTTTAACTCAAAGAATTGTATAAACTAAAGCTTTGATGATTATAAGATCTATTGCTTTCTATGTCTTGTCATTTTAATTACTTCTCTAATTTTCCCTTACTTCCTCTGTTTTGTTTGGAAGAATGCAAGTGCCTGTAGACGTTAGTGGAGGGTTGCTGGGAGGATCTGAACAAAACTTTCCTAGCACAAATCACTGACAGCGGAGCCACATCACCAGTACCCAAACGCCACCGTGAATTCGATGCTGCCCAAAGCAGTAACTCTTTCAGGGATAAAGAAAGAGATGAGATTGCTCAATTAGTGAAATCCTGTTTATTCTGAGGTTAAAATATAAAGTTTGCCAATAGCTAGTATCTGAGATTTAAAAGTAACTTAAACTAGAAAAGAAGCAAACGGCATTTTTGAGGTCTGCTCACAGAAACTACATGGCAACTAACTAATTAATAAGTTTGAGCTACACAAAGAACTACAGCAAGGGCATGAAGCAGCACAAAGAAGAAATACACTGATTATTTCCTTAAAAATATATGTACATAGTGGCAAACCTGCAGGAGATACATGCTCCTCCTGGCAGGCTTTGGAGTGCACCATATGTGAACGCTCTTTATGAAACTGAGTTGTTCGCTTGAATGTGGTCAAGCACGTACAGAAATGCTTCAACCTTCTCCCTTTTCTTTATCTGTGGATGATTTTCCTGAGCGCCTTCCCTATCTGCTCTCTTCTCCAGTTGTGAACAAAAACTTCATAAAAAACTACTTACCTAACTTCTATTACTGTATTATATCTATAGCTTTCCAACAGATATTTGTGTGCCTTTTTTTTTTTTAGTTCCATCTACTTTGGAATATACCAAATTGTATGGGCCTCGGACCAAAAATAAACTACACACTACCTGCATCTAAAAATTTACTCAGGTGACAATGACATGAAATCAGATCAACTAATCACTAATGAAAACATGCTAGCACTCTGTTCCCCTTAAGATCCATTAAATCACAGAATCACAGAATCATAATCCTCATAATGCAAAACAGTATCAGTATAAACAAATCAACAAACAAACAAACAAAAAAAGGATAAACAGAAGCATATCTCTTAAAATTTCTTTCCCGTTGAAAGAGCTCTCAGTTTCAGCCTGGAATTAATTTACTGCACAGAGGCCCTACCCAACTGTTCTCTTTAAGCCTAGCAAAGGAAAAATGAAGTAGATTTGTTACACAGAGAAGAAGCTGAAAGGTAAGCAGTTCTGCTGCCAAGACAGAAGGAAAGTCGGTAACTGATTGTTTGAAGGTTCACTAAAAAAGCTGAATCTTTAGTGACAGAATGATGAAACCATTTTGAAAATGTACAGATTTAAAGAGAGACAGATAGAACAAAGAATGATAAGAGACTGACATATGAAATAAAGAAATAATTGTTGTAATCTTCTCTAACACAGTATGACTTTGATCATCTTCAATAACTCTTGTGATACACAGCAAAATCAGTTCCAAATCAAATTTGCGTACAGGAACTTTTCTTACAGTGCTGAAGATGCATTTCTTGAGCAATACCAAAAAAACCCAACAATTTAAACAAGACGGCAGACAAACATGGAACAAATCAAACAGAAAGAGACAGCAGAAAGGGATTCTCTTGACCCTCCTGACAAATTTACATTAAACTTTTGCCTAACCAGAAGAGAACATTAACTGCAGGACTGCAAAATACAGAAGCCTATCTGGTCTACACATAGAAACTTCTAAGATGGTTCAACGAACAACTCCATTAATGCTAAAGCTGACGAAGTGTGAAGCAGCAGGGCTCTGTGCACAGAGAGGGCTGCAGGAAGCTGGGCTCTCAGTGTGGGAGCCCAGCACAGGCTCTCCAGTCACGGCTTTGGCCAAAATAGCTGATGAGTAGGTGCTATGTTTGGCACTAACAGGACCCTGGAGCACTGTATCCAGTTTTGGGGACAAAAATAAAATAAAGATGAACTGAGCAAGGTTCAGAAAGGAGCTGTAATTATTAGAAATCATGATTTATAGTGAAAGGCTCCTGAATGTCCATCCATTTTCCTTTCTGAAATCGAGCTAAGCACTGACCTTATCACAATCTGCACATACCAACACATGGAATAGACACTGGTTCGGAAAAGGCTCTTTGTTCTAGCATATCCTGAACATGACAATGCTACCGAAATTCAGGCAAGAAGTAGTGCATGTGCTCTGAAGGGGAAAAGTGACCAGTCAGTCCAGCAAACAGCCCGAGATGAGGCAAAGCTCCTTCGTGGAAGTCCACCTTGAAAAGGCAGCTGGGCCATTACCAGTACATACACACCGATGGACACTGTCTGGGCTCTTTCATGCAGGAGATGTAATTACATGCTCACACACCCTCTTTGAGCTTAATAATGAGATGATCTTTGGAAAACATGGGGTCAAGTGGGGCTTAGTCCTCTAACAGCCTGAGCATTTGAAAGAAAATATGCAAATAATAACATGAAAGTCTAAGAGCCTACTCTTTGCTAGCTTGTGCTCATACCTTGCAGGACTCAGTGGGACCAGCACCCACACATTCCCATGTCATACAGGCCAGGTTTTCAGCAGGGTTCTAGTGAGATTTTCACCAATGACTTCAGTGAAGCAAAATCCTGTCAGCACAGCACCAGCACTTAAAGGTTTAGAAAATCCTGCCCTGTGTGCATGAACGAACACTCATTTGTTTTATCCCGCTTTTACTATGTAACATGCCTTAAAACATTGCTTTGGGGAGTGTGAAAAAATACTTAAGTGATTATACAGTAATTTATGCAAATTGATATATTAATTTTGAAATTACTTAAATCTATTAAAAGCCTGCAATATTTAGTGTCCTGTTCTGAGCTGGCTCTTGAAATGCTCCTTCAGAGGTGTGAACAAGCAAAGGTGTTTGAACAACCGTCCAGCACAGTCCCTCACACAATGCTGCAGAGGCACAAAGGGAAGGAAATGCACAGCTTCATGGAGGCCTGAAGCACTTCCAGAGGACAGGAGGCCGTAGCTGCTTGTTAGGGTCCAGCAGTACGTGAGAAATGAAGAAGCAGAAGTGCATGAGACTCAGCGACTCTGCTGTCGTCACACAACCACCACCAGAGTGAGGTGGCACAGGTGGCCAGCTACTTCTCTAACAGGAGAAATTTCTTCTTCTGCATGTCTTCCAGTAACTTCCTAACTCCTCTGGACAACAGAATTGACTGTTTGCTAATTTGGACTGGAAGTCAGAATAGCAAAAGCTTGTACTCCTGCTATCCTCAACACAGGTCTCACAGCCAACTCCATAATAGGTACCTCAGCAGCAAGTGTGTAGGAAATGTTAAGAGAACACTACGAGATCTACCTGTACAAAATTTGCTGCTATTTCTGATATGAAATGTCTCCTGTTCACGTATCATAATTATGACTCCCTGGAGATCCTTTCAAGGGTTCTTTCCAATTTCCAACAGGTTTGCAGTTAGCTGTTGCTCATCCAAAGGTGACCTGATCTATGTCAGCAGTGAAGCAGGATGAAAAGAGGACAGGAGTCCTTGCTGCAGCGCAGAGGAGTCAGGGAAGTCCTAGGAGAACACCACTTAGAGAGGAGGGAAAACATCTGCCTGCTTTCAGTGAGGAGGAGGAATGAATGAGGATCCTCCAGTCTGCTGCAATCCTGACTGGTTGGTCTTAATCACTGGGAGAGGCTCCTCACCCTCCAGCTAGAGAGCAGTGGACCTAGCGATTCCCTCCGGCCTCAATTTCTATAAAGTCCAATTCTGACTAACAGCAGCTAAGGATAAACTCACCCATTTATGATTACTTAGTCATGATTGCCTTGATGGAAAAGACCTCAAAGAATGTAAGAAGCATCTACATGTTTTGAATAAATCAGTTAAGAATAGAGATTTTATTGAGCAGCACATTAAAGCCGATGGGCACAGCAGAAGAAGCTTCCAGCCTTAATTACTAAGGAAAACAGTGACCTGCTTTCAATTTAAAAAGTATATGCAGTAATAATTTACAGGACACAGAGCATACCGTGGCCTAAGTAAACTCCAGGTCTGGCTGACTATGAACCACATTACAGTATGTCTTGCTAATGCTCAGAGTATGCTTTTAATATGCTAAATGTATCCCTAAAAGGATACTAAAAGCCTTACATTAGCATATTCTGGATGATCTTTGAATATATGATCAGTGCAAGACAGGCACAGACTCGCTGTCATGGCCTAATTAAAAACGAATAGTGTAGCATATTGACCTAACAAAAGTAATTTCTTCATCTCAACGTACTTTTTTTTTTCAGTCCTTTGGCTGGAGCAAGTGAATAAAGTTGAACTGAACTCTCATTAATAGTTGGCAGCTTCCGGGTGCTAATTTCTCCTCTCAGACAAGCTTCCCATTTTGCTAAAACGTTTTTGTGTGCAAACAAGAATATACCATGACTTCCAGGGGGACCGATACGTAGCCCACTCATCAGATACCTTCTTGTGCCTGCAATACTCAGGAACAAGGAAGTCTTCCTCAGCCAAGGATCAATATTCGACCTATCCCAGAAGAGGTGTAACAGATCATCTCCAAAGTGTCTATTCATCATCACAAATGGAAATTGAATTACAAATGCCTGTCAAAAACAATTCACCCCAAGTTATCTAGATGTAATTTCTTCAGCCAATGGAATTAAGAATGCTTAAGTTACAGTGACCAAGCACAACTTCGTCCTAACACAACTCCCTCAACCTAAAATCAGCTAAATCTACTAATGCACATGGTAGGAAAACCCCATGAAACTTCCATGTGTGTCCCATCTCTTTGCTGTGTGTTTAACTATAGCAACAAGGGGAACTGCAGGGAAGCAACACAGAAGAACCGCCAGTTTGCCTTTCTATTTCCCTAGATGGCCAAAAGGATGGAGCCAAAATCACCTCTCAAGCTCCATGTTAGCCTTAGCTCTACCACACTGGCCCTGGCCACAGACACAGCTTAGGTGGGGTAACATCCTTTTGCAGTAACAAGACGGGTGGTAAAATCAAGTGCCTCACTTGCCATGGTGACATCCCCCTTCTGAACTCTCTCATCTCCCCGAGCTATTCTTTTTACTAAATTACAAAACAGGAAAGGTGAGAAAAGTAAACTATTACCTAGTTTATAACTTTCTACTAATACAATCAGAATTTGTAACTACTTCCTCTCCATTTCTCTTCTCCTGTATTTTTTTTAACGTGCAACCAGCCACTTGCATCTTCATTACACACCTGTGGGGCGGGACTGTAAATCTCTGCCCTCAACACAACGGTGGCAGGGTTGTGCACTTAGATTTTCTTAATCAGGGTCTCAATACAGAGGTGTATTAAGTTTCACAGCTGTTTTATCAGTCCCTGGCACTTTCCATAACTTTGTTTTGAAGTCCAGTTCATTTAAAAGTAAGTCTCTCAACTTGTACTAAATATCTAGTTATCTAAGAGACACCAGAATGAATGCTGAGAGGCAACATAAAGAAAAAACTTGCTGTCACAAACTAATCATTGAATTACTACTATATACATGTGTGTTTGGTTAACCAAAAGCAAATCACCAGTGTTTGCTAAGCAACTTCTTTGCCTTGCTGCTACGAACAGTGCGGCTAAAACCTAGCGTGATCCAGGTAATTCGGGTCAGCTGTAACTGCTAAACTGCTCACAAGGTGTTGTAACTTCAGTGCTGCACATTACGCTTTCAGGGATATTCTAAAACCAGATCCCAGGTTTCTCACATATCAGAACTGGCTGAGAATGAATTGTTCCCTTCACAGCTCCGAACTATCAGACACAGATATCACAGCCAGCTATAATCTTCAACCCCTGGCAGAGAAAAACAGATTTTCAATCCCTGCTAAAAGTGCTACTTCTTGTCAGTATATCAGAAATGTCTCTAGCAACTGACAGTGTCTTGCATACACTGAGTTGTTTTCCACTCTTTTAAAACAGAAAAAATTGCCAGCTTCCTCAAAGAGCTAAATCCTGCTCAAGTAAGGCAAAATGTAGATTGGATTCAATAAATCAAGAGAGCACCTTTAACATTTAGGTTCATACTCTACCTTAGGTTTTTGTAGTCCCAAGCCTGAAAACCTACCGGGGTCCCTGCGTGCTGAACATACAAACATGCTCTTTGCTTCCACTGCACTGTTTTACACTTAAGCACCTTCCTGTGCTCTACATGGTTTTACAAAAGCCACTGATTGCTTTAAGACTCAAAACCAGACCTAATCCAGTCTTGCACGCATATACATATATATATAGATATAGATCTCCAGCTTGCTTAAAATTAGAGGTCCAGAGCTTAACTGCCTCGGCAGACTGGGATACCGAAACAGAGATACTGAAGACAAGAAGTCTGGCTCTTTCCACTGTGGTACGCAGCTATCGTAAGCAGCGAGGCAGTGACCAAGAGAATCAGGCGTTTCCTGACCTTATGCACTTTCCAGAGTCTATTTTTGATATCTGTACGTAATGTAGCAGCACTCGATACGCAACATAAACAATAACCCAGTACACGTGATGAGGAATAGGAAAGGCAGATGCGCTTTCTGCAAAGGCCACCAAACCACCAAAGAACAAAGTGCTTTGAAGCAGGTGAGAAAGGAGAAATCATACTTAGGGAGATATTTTCCCCTCTCCTTGACATAAAGAGTTTGGCTTGACCGGTTTCAACTTAAGAGAACCTATCAATGAAGTACAAAACTGTTGTTTGCACTAGAATTGCCTGATAAGTGAGCGGGTTTAACACGTCACAAGGATAAGATGCTGATAAAAACTACAAACAAGACGCAGACTCCATGGTGGCAGAGATGTCCACACAGCACAACCACCCTGGCTTTGCTCCAGTTGCCTTGGGGGACTTCGGAGGACCCTCGGCGTCCTGATCTCAGCGCAGCCTTTCGCAGAGCAGGTTTCCGCCCACCGTCCCTTCCCGTTGCCACTGTGGTTCAGCCTGAGCTCCAGAAGGTGCTGCTCTCGCCCGCAGCTCCCACTCCAGCAGCGCCCAGAGTCACCAACCTGACCGCCAGCAGCCACAAGTGTCCTTGGGCTGAAAGTGATCTCCAAACCGAAATGCCTGTGAAGAGTGGGAATTCCTGAAAAAAGACTCTTCTCTTTGCTTAGCGCTCTTGTTAAGTGGCATCTATTTCTGGACAGATTACAAACAGTGAAGACAGTTGTTGTCACATTTAAAAATAGTCCTGGATGAAGGCTTAACCTTTCCCTGACCAGCAGCAAATTCTAATTGCTATTCCTAGATCAAAAAGGCAATTATTTAGCAGATCCTATAAAGGAATGAAGGGATCAGGAATATCTCTACGTGACGTTATTCCAGGAGTTCCTCACCCCACCTAACCCTGAGTCTGCACCCAAATAACTATCCCAGCGCTGTAGTGACACCGACTGCGATGGTCCGCCGCTCACACTTCAAGTATTTATAAACATATGAGAACAACACAGAAACATCCTTCTGTTTGAAGCCCACAGGAACTTCCACTCACCCAATATTTTACTCTGCAGCTCATTTAAACTGTGGCTTTAACACCAACCATTTGTTTTGTAATCCCTGTTTACAAGAGAAAGGCTTTATCTGCCTTAAAAACTAACACTTAGTGGAGCTGCACCACAGCATATTTAGCAAGGGCAGCATCCTGACTAAGGGCTTGTATCTGCAAGTTGTGCTAGGACCATTTAATGTATGAATTTAAGGTGATAAAAATCAAACCAAAGCCCAGTCTCTGTGGATGGCCTTACACAGGTATACACACAGTGTCCTTCACTAGGTATTTAAGAAAGTTGAAGTTTTAATCTCTTAAATAAACCCCTCTTCTACTGAAATTTAAATGGTCATAGGGTTTTATGCAACTCTGTCTCCAATAATTTAAAAACTTATCCAAGTTACACTGGTCACTGTTCTGACAAATTTTACTTCCGAGCTCAGTGTCAAGCACTCAGATCACATTTACATCCGAGCCGCACACTGTGCATGGTTACACGCACAAGTGCATCCGCACAAGGTGGGAACCGAAAGGAAGCAGCCCTCAACCCCACGCTCTCCAAATTCCTTAGACCCACACGGTGCCGCCTGACTAAAGAGTTAAACCCAATTCCCTTCGGCTTGTTGTGTGTGCAACCGGAGCCTGTGCCTGCAAGCCAACCCTCTCCTCTGCTCTTCTGGTGCTTCACATTAAGTATAATGGAACTGTACATTGAGGGACTATTTAAAATACCTTTCCAGGAATAGTCTCAAATAAATGCTTCCCTTCCTATGATCAGATTTTAGAAAGGTATTTTTGAACTACGGGGTCTAGAAGCTTAGTGCTGTCTAAGGCTAAGGGAGGCACAGTTTCATGGCACATGGGGGAGCTGGCAGGGTTCCACATGCACTCCCAGACACAACCAACCCATCAGAGCACTCACAAACCAGGGGAAAAGGCAGCTTTCTCACAAAAGAAATGATAAAAAAATCTAGCAGCAATACTTTCAAGAAAATGCAACAGGGACACCAACTAGCTGTAGGGCAGTCTAGTTTGGGAAACTTCAGGTACATACTCTTTCTGAGCATGACTTTATTTCGCATTTCATATACCTATGGCCACCAAAAATCATATATACAGAAAAGAGGAAATACCGCATTTAAATACGTATGTTTCTGATACATATACACATTTTTCAACTATGACCAGTAATAAAAAAACCTTTCCTTTAAGCAAACTCCGTGGCTTTAGGCTCTGTGTGTGTATACATACACACCTTTTTGTATGTACATGAACATTTTTTGGGGGTAAATGTTCATCTTATTTGATTCATCCTGTAATAGTGTGCAATTTGCATGGAGCAAAACACTACAAGATGTAATGTCACATAAAATTCCCTTATTTTCATTTTAAATAATTCTTTTGTCATGCAAAATGTAAAACAATTTATGAAATTCAGATATATAATAGACTAATAATGAAAGGTCTCATCCAAAGTCAATGTAAGAAGTAAATTAAATTTTATTTTGGATTTCTCTCAGACGTGTCACTCCATTTCAGGGCTAACCTGCTTGCCATGAACAAAGAAAAAGTGGACGAGGTGTGTGCTGAGAGCAGCAGCCAGGGCAGCGCTGGTGCAACCAGCCCAGCCCAGGTCTAATGGAAAGAAGTTCATAGATTCGGGCCATTTGTAGGCAAGACTTTCTGACAAGCAAGTGAGTTTCTGACACAAGAACTGACCTAGCTAAAACCTGTTTCTCTAAAGAAAAGCAACTGTAAGCACAGCAGCCTGGAAGGTAATGAGCTCGTATATATGCCAGGACACCAACTACAGGATCTTACAGTCCCCAAAGACCGAAGGAACCTAAAGGACCCTACACAAAGCAAGGGGGAAGTAAGATACTAGAAGCAAGGAATCTTGAAAGCAAGTCCTTTGAACACACAAATGCTGTGAGCGACCAGACACAGCTTTTACTAAACACAGAAACAATTTGTAAGTGTGTCTAAAGACAGCATGAGAAAAAAAATCATGTCTCTGACTGCAACATGCCGCCACTGTTCTCCATATCCATGTAATGTCAGGCCATAAACATGCAAGCAGTCTGAAAGGCATGCTCCTTAGCAACATGAACTCTGTAATCGGTAATGATAACGAAACATTGGGCTGGGGCTCAGCTACCCGTTCCCTATCCTGCAAACACCCTCAGGGACCTGCCACTGCCTTCCTCCTGCCACAGGCAAGACAACATCCCACTCCAGGAGCTCATCAGCAGACAAGAGTGAGAAATTGCCTTTTCAGAGCAGAGAAGAAAAGAGAAAGGCATCTTTCTGCCAACAGTAAGACAGCGCTACAGGTGTCTGACCCTGCAACCCAAGGAAGAGACTTCATTTCCTTCTGTGCAACTTGAGTGCTATTCTGGGACAGAGCATACTACTCGGAGCTGTGACATGCAGGAAATAACTTCCAAGGCAGTAATGTGAGCAGACTATTTGAGTAGGGATCCTACTTTTGTCCCTCTTCTGCTAAGTCCATGCTCTGAGACACCAACATGAAAATATATCAGGTGGGCCACAAGACAGCATTGGTTTAAACTCACTTGGAGCCACCTGTGAATTTGTAATCCCTTTGATATGGATGTCTTTGTTTTCTTCACACTATTTTTGGTAATTGAGAAAAGTTTTGTATATGCTGCGTATTTTGGAGAGAACTGTTATAGCTAGGTGCCACTCTGCTTGCAGAAATAAGCATGGCAATACGAATTCAGGAGTACTGTAAAGGAAACGTACCACTGTCATTAAAAACTCATCCTTACGGAAGGGGAGGGTTGTCAGGGCCTGCACGGGGCTGCCACCCCTCTATGTCTTAGGTACTCAGAGGAAACTTGCTTTTAGTAACTTCCAGGCTAAATTTATTCTACTGGCTGAACAAGGGTGGACAGCGTAAGGCACAGTGAAGAGGTGCAACTTGCCTAAGGCCGTACAGGAACTGGGTGCCCGTACCCACAACTGCAGCCATGTCTCCAGAACCTCAGGCCAGTGTCTGCCACTTGGAAGATGCTCCTTGACACATCTGGCTGCAACCCCCTGCATGATTTTTTACTTCAGGTGAGATGAATCGTCACAGTACTCTGAAGTGGCTATGAGCATATATGCAGGCTTATTGAGCCATCAGTCTAGCAAGCAATGTGTTCAGGTGATTTCCAAGTTCACCTAAGTTTTATGAAATCTATTTTTTAGCCAAACAATTGCAAATGAGCAGTGCTTGGTGACATTTTATTACATTTTCCCTTATTATGCCTTAGTGGTAAATTGTTCTCGCCAATCAGCATTTGCAGTATCACAGAGACTGCTAAAATCATCTAAAGAAACTAGAGATAAATATTTGACTGTCTCCACGAAACGGGCTCCTTTTCATTTTTAGGTGCATCTTAGAGTCCTGTTTAAAATAATAAACCATTACAATGATCAATTAAGGGAGTGGATAAGCAGGTATGCCAGTCAAAACTAGAAGTCATACTGTAAGAATAAATGAAAACAACAGAAGCACCGAGAAAGGAGCATTTTATGCTGAATGTTTTATCAAGCGTTCTCGAAATCGATGTTTTACAGTGATGCTATTAAACATATTTACACCACACTAATGAGGAAGTGCAGACCAGCAAGGATTTTTCTTTTCCAGTTACACTCAGAAACAACAAGAGTACCTGATTTATTAATTTACAATTATTCCTGTATCACAGAAGTGTATCTGCCCACGGAAACATCCATGGTTTTATGGTGCTATTAGAGAATAGCACTTTCATAAAGTTTTTAAAGACTGATGAAAAAAAACTAGGAGCTTAAAAAAAAAAAAATGTTTATATTTTGTTCCCATATATTTGGGTTAACAGCACTTTAAACATAATTGCCCAAGAGCCAGCCAGCAGAAGACACATTTTTATTTCCATTTTTAAGAGATTACTACAGGGTCACCCACTTTGCCACTTGTGACTTCTGTGGGCCTGCTTAATGAATACTAGAATCCAATTGCTGTGTCCTCCTTCTCTCTCATACATTACTTATGAGTTGGCAGGCCCTGGTAACCATTTGGAAAGCAGGACTATCATGAGGTTAGCAGCTCATTAAATGCTTTTCCTCAGAGCTAATAAACTCGTATTAGCCGAATTCTACATTGCGAGTGACTGGCAAAGCTCAGACCTTCCTGTTGCATTCCCTGGCCATCACACAGCACGGTGCACTATACTAATTAACATGAAAACTCATGCTAATTCTGTTGATATTTGATATAGAGCAGTGTTGCCTCAAAGTGGTTGTCAAAACCATGTTTGCTGATAATAAACGGTTCCTAGCAGCCTGCAGCCTCGGTGTTTATCATATTACAGTGTTATGGGCTCTCAACTCTAAATATTCATGGTGGGAAATTAAGCCATAATTTTTGGATGCTAATAGTAGTCGATGTTTAATGTCATAGAATCATAGAATCATAGACTGGC